>NC_056732.1:126268549-126463549 GCF_019279795.1 Protopterus annectens | reverse complement strand
TCCAGAATGTTTTTCTAACATCTGACTTTCATAGCCTCTCACTAGAGAATCATTCTCCAAGTTGTTCAGGTTTCTCAAAAATGGTTCCATCTCTGTGGAAATTCGAGCTAATCTACAGCCTTGGGACTTCACTACATTATACTTGGTTTTTGTAGGATGTAGACTTTTACTGTGGAGTAATAAGTTAACCCTCGTTGGCACTGAACTGGCTAGAATTCTCACCATCTTCTACTTTCTCAACTTACTATCATCTATTCTACCCTGCGCAAACCCTCTGTCTGTCCTGCCATCTCCTGTCTAGTGGTGATTCTGTTAATGTTGGTGTCTTTGGAAATCTGCATATCTAAGAAAGTGGTTGAAGTACAGCTATGGGAAGAGGTAAACTTCAGGAAAGGGGTTGTTTGATTGAGATAAGTGATAAAATATCCAAGCTGCAAGGTGCCACCTTCCCACACAATAAAAATGTCATCAATAAAACGTAAAAAGCATGTGATAAACAACACAAATTACATGCAGCATAACACAAAGTCCTCCTCTCATTTGCCCAGGGCTACGTTAGCTATGCTGGGAGCCATGGCAGCCCCCATTGCTGTACCCGTTGTGTGTGTGTAACGTTTGCCATTGAAAGTAAAGAAAGTGAAGTCCAGTACAAGATTAATGAGCTTGCTTAACTTTTGCAGTTGTGCCTGTGTACCCTGATTATGTTTCTTAAGACTCCATAGCTGCTGTTATACAGTAATTGTGAGGGAGCACTGTATACAAGGATCCACATCAATAGTTACCAAAATACGGTCAGCTTCCACTGTAATGTTTTTTATTTTCTTCAAAAAATCCATTGAATCTCTTATGTATGACATTCTTTTCTGCTACAGGTTTCAGCAAGTAATCAAGGTAAATGGCTGTGGCTTCAGTAAGGGAACCTCCACTTGCTACCACCGGTCTATAAGGTGGGTCTTCTCTGTTCTTGTGTGGCTTTGGTATTCCAAAAAAGTAAGGTAAACGTGGGCATGGGCTCCATAAAAAATTATAAAGATTTTCAGTGACAAGTTTTTATTCCCATAATGTGGTGAGATTAGTTTTCCATAAATCAAATGCTCTTTTTATGTCATCCATGGTAAATAACCCAAAATCTGTTATCCTCCAGCATGTTCTCTATCTTTTGGTTGTAGCTAGTGGTATCAGTCACAAGTATACCTCCCTCCCTTGTCTATCTTCATTACACGCCTGGATTTATCATTGCCTAGCTCAAGCAATGCTTTTCTTTCTCCCTGTGTTAAGTTATAAAGTTTTTTCTTAGGAGTTTTTTTGAGCAGTTTCCGGATATCCATCTCAAATTTCACTTCGAAAGCAGCTAGTGTTTGATGTAGTGGTGGACAATAGCTGCATGTGGCAATTAAAGCTGAACTCTTTTAGGAAGCCTGGACTAACTATTACTGTTCAATTAAAAATGCACTGGAACTTAGAAAATTGCCACATTGTTTACATGACTAATTGTATTTTATTTTACTCTACAAATTGGTTTTAAATACCATTTTAAAATCAGTTGAAATTTAAGTGTACATTTTGTTTCCATCATTATACATACATTTTTTTCTTATTTTTCTTTTCTCCACTTTATTCAAAATAATGTGTAATAACAATACTAATTATACAATTATATAGGTTTTTAGGGTTCTTCTACACAGACCTGAAGTCTAGAAGAACGAAAGTGATCTTTGTTAACAAAAAGTTATGAAAATAGAAATTGATTTTTACATGCAAAATGTATATGTATATATTTATATTTTATTTATTGATTTACATTTGTTGACTGGGAGTGTCCGACTGGACATAGGTCCATTTTCAGCGGAGGACTGGGGAGAAAAGCTCCACAGTTAAAACAGACAGTTACATTGGATTTCATAGTGATTAACAATTTAACATAGCAATTACAAATATATTTACAGATGAAGAACATAGTACATCAGTAGGCAACTAGAATCTTTATCTGTGAAGTACATAACAGACATTAACAAATGTTACAATGAGAAGTTCCTGCTGTATAATAAGTACTAGGCTTATGAGCATCTGAGCTTGCTAAAAATCAAGGTAGTTAGTGGGAAAGAAAGAAAGGTAGTGGTTGGATGGGGTGGGTGATATTAAGAGTGGGAGCTGCAAGGGCATAGCCAGCATGTTTTTAGGTGCGCTTTTAGTAAAGTTTTGAAGTGGGTGCATGATGGTATGGATGTAATTGTGGGTGGGAGGGAGTTCCATAATTTGGCTATGGCGAAAGAGAATAGTGCTTCACCAGCAGAGTTATTGGCTTTAGTGATCTGCAAGTGATTTTTGTTGCTGGATCTTAGTGGTCTGGTGGTGCGATAGGGTTGGAGTAGATTCTGGAGGGATGGGACATTTAGTGGATGGTTTACTAGTTTGTGGGCAAGTGATAGTTGATACCATTGAAGGAGGTGAGGGAGTTCAAGCCAGCCCAGTTCAGCAAGTGAGAGACAGTGGTGACTATGGTAGGATGCCCCTGTGGCGAATTTGGCGATTTTGTTGTAGCAGTTCTCTAGCTTTAGATCACATTGCCTTAGGTTGGTATATATTGGAGAGGCATAAAGTAGGGTGGAGATAAGGTGGGAATTTGCTACTGAAATCTTTAAGTCTGTGATTTTATCCAAGACAATATACTACATGGCTGTAAATTATATCTATTTTGATTGCAAAATGAACTAAGGTAGATACATTTCCAGCCATGTAGTATACTGTCTTGGATAAAATCACAGACTTAATAATCTACTTAATAATTTGGTTAAATAAGAGGTACCACATCATTATATAATTTTATTTAAAGTACATAAGGGTTATATATTATGACAGCTACTAAGTAGGGCAGGACCAGCTCGAATGTCACACTGATGGGGGAAGGGATGTGAATTTAACATGTGTACCAATAACACTGTTTTACAACACAATAAACCACTCCCATGCCTGATAAAAAGTATATGTATATATATTTGGAAAGCTTGTGAGGAAATTACTCTATTTTTGTTTGACTTGGATCGCTTGTCTGTGTACTTAAAGGATTTTCGACTGGAAACAGACTGCCTGCCTTGCTTGTATTACTTTCGAATACTTAGTAATGCTGTACAATTATATATTTTCCTTTTATTACTTATTACTTTTTGTTTTGTTTTGACTTGAGATGAATTTACGTTCGCTACTTCTACTACTACTGTCTGATCTGATTAATATACAGTGATTAACTAGAAATATATGGACTGAAAATCTTCCACACAGAGAAGTTTCTTACACTGTTTTACTATAACAACTTATAGACTAGTACTACTACAGCTTTTTGTCTTCATTTACTTACTTTTTAGTACAATTGTGAAGCATTTTGTTTTCAAGCTATTAAGGCATTTTATATTAAGATTCTTTCCATGCTTTTTCTCTATCCCGCATAAACATTCTCCTCCTTTTGGATAGCCACGTGTTCAGTCTCTTCCTTCTAGGAGGTGCAAGATTATTTAGGATATTTAGAAAAGTTGTATTGAATTTAATTACAGCATTGTCTAAGGGGAGGATTTTTAGGAAGTTTCAGTTCAGAGAATCGTGTAGTAATGAACATTTCTGAGTTAAACTTGGAAAGGTTACATGTTGTTTAACTGATGTGCGAGAGGTCTAGTTGTACGGATTGTGAGACGATCACTGAAAGAGTCTGACATTGTATCTGTGGAGTATTTGTTACGGTCTGATACCAAGATCCAGTCTAAGAGAATCTGATGTCTTGCTATAATGTGTGGGGCTGTTAGTTGTGTGAAACCATACAAGCTCATGGTAGATGTGGGGAGTTGGAGTTAATTTCCAGCCAATTAACAATTGCATCACCTAGTACTTTTTTTTTCTTGTGGAAATGTTACGGATATCCAATGTAGGATGTCTTCCAGTATAGCTGTATTGTCACCAGAAGGGATATAAAGGACAGTAATACATATTTGTTTATAATTATTTATTTTGAAGAAAGCAACAAAAAGTTCTGCTGAACTGAATTTTGGTGCGGGTTTACTGTAAGGGGAAATGTGGTAGGTATTGGGAAATATTAAAGCAATACTACCACCTTTCCTCTTTATATGGTCATTAAGGATGATATTATAATCAGGAGGTACAACTTTGGAGTAGTTTTGCTGTGTTTAAGCAATGTTTGTTACAGTGAGAACATCAGGCTTCAGTAATTCATGTATTTATTTCAGCAGTTTTACTTCTTATACTTCTAATATTTATTGCAATAAAAAAAGTTAAATCACAAGGGTTGGGGATTGGCTGTTGCGGAGTAACAGTGTGTGGGACAGAATTATCTGTGTGTTCATTGTGATAGGCGGGGCTAGGATTAAGGTATACATTTCCTCCTAGAAGGATTTTAGTATATTGGGGAATTATGCATTTTTTTTTTTTTTTTTTTTTTTTTTTGAGAGGATTCTTGCACTTAATTTTGGTTTGCTTTGACATGAAGTGCAATTATCAGCCTATATTTGGAATAAAGGTGAGGGGCAATATTAAATAGGTTTGGTGCAATACGTGCAGAATGTAAAGAGGAAGGATGGATATCGCTGAAGGTTAATAATCACACAGGTTTACACTCTGTCAATAATGCCAGTCAGAGTTCTGTGTCATATTAATGCATCACTTCCTGTACTAAAAGTAAAGGTTTGACCCCTTTAACTTCCATTAGCCTACTGTGCGATTTTCAGCAAACTAAAATGGATGGCTGCTTGTTTGTATCCATGTAAATATTTGGTTCCTACATCCCACTATTTCACTCACAGCTTATGAATTAATATAGTGGGGTAATGTTGCAATATGGCATTATCAGCCATTCAGGTAGGTCAGACCTGTACTGACTGATGTCAGAAGAGATAGCTGTTCTTGATGACAGGGATGACAAACTTAGGTCAAAAATAAGACTTGGGTGCCTTGCAAGTAAGGAAGCCCCCCCCAAACGGAACATAATTTTTGTACGCAGTAATATTTCTGATTTTTATGACTTGTGAGTTGAACAAAAAGGAGCATATATGCCATTGTTTTGATTTATTCATAGGTTCATAGGTTAGTACTAAGCTAACTGACCTTGCGAGCCATTTTTAAGCCTAGCCAATTATCCCTTGTGAGACTCAAACCCTGCACCTTGTGTTTGTAAGGCAAACACCTTAACCATTAGGCCACCCGAATTGTTTACCAGTCTAAACGTATTGCATTTTAGTAATATATTTCTGCAGTAACTTCTTTATAGCCAACAGCAACTACATGGGGGGGGTGACACTTGTCAGATAATATAGTCTGCTTTATCCACAGTTATAATCAGAACAGTCTGATTTTCAACATCCACTATGTAGTCACTGTTGCATATTACAGTGATAGTCTTCTCTACAAGATCAGAGTGTAAAGGATTTCTGCATTAGTTAAAAACAGTTTCTGTGTCTGGTAATTGGAACAGAGGACTAAAGCTCTAACTTGCAAAATGAGCTGCTTCATATGCCACGAGTACAGGGTTTTAATTTTTCCACCTTCATTTACCTACTGTGCAACCTTAAGCAAGTTTCTTAACAGACAGCACTTTTAGAGCATCTAGAAAGTTGGGCCAACGTCCTTTAATGGTCTCCTGGATTGCAAACCAAGCAATCGTCTACTGCACAGTTTATTTAGTTCTGGCAGTATCAGCAGCATAACAAATTTTTAATGCGACACTATATTTGTTTGTTGACTGGGAGGCCCGAAGAGAAAAGCTCGACAGAAAAATACAAGTTAATAAATGCAATACTATTATATTAAGACATTGCAGATACAATACAATATGTCTATTTTAGAGATTTTTTTCATTTTGGCAGAGGTACAAAGAGTAGTAAAAATGCAGCCTTGTATCATATTTAAATAAAAATAATTATATAAAACAGTAAGAAACATAGATGCAGTCATGTGCAAGGAAAAGTTCCTGTTGATGGACTAAGAAAAATAAGGAAGACTGCTATTGGTAAGAAATATATAGTGAGAAGTATGAAAAGGTCTACAGAGAACTAAGGTAGGGAAACAGGATCCTAGATGGATTAGGTAATTAGTGGGTGGTCAAGATGGGACGAGAAAAGGAGGTAGGGGTTTAGAGAAAAGTAAAGAATAAGGTACAAGAGGAGCTGAATGGGAGTTGATAAGGTAAGAGCTGAAGAAATGTATAAAGAGAATGAGAAAGAAGGAATGGTAAAGATAGGGTAGAGAGAGTTCTAGGGGGATTTATAGAAGAACATATCCAGGTAGTATTTAAGTAGACTTTTAGGGCTTTCTTAAATTCATGTGTCTGGTTTATTTTTCTTAGGGACAAGGGAAGCTTGTTCCATGACCGGGCTGGTAAGCAGCTATAAAGTTTTTGTCCAGAAGATCTTTTGGGTTTGTAAATTTCTAGGTGAAATTGATCAGAGCTCCTATGATTTCTAAGTGTGGTATAGAGGGGTACTAGACAGGAGATGGCAGGACAGACAAGAGGGTTTGTGCAGGGTAGAATAGAGGATAGTAAGTTGAGAAAGTAGAAGATGGTGAGATAATTCTAGCCAGTTCAGTGTCGAGAGAAAGACTGTGATGAGATTTAGTTGGCTGGTTTGATGCTGGTTTGATGCAAATTTAGCTACTTTATTATAGATGGTTTTAAAGTTTAGTGAGAAGGTTGGAATATTAAATTAGTTAAGATTTGAAAACTACAGAAGAGATTAGGGAGGAGGTAAGCATGGGCAAGTGTCAGTAGAGATTCATTTGACAGAACTTATTTCTATATAGTAAGTTTTGATGGGTTTTCTTAATGCAATGGAACACATGAAGGTCAAATTTAAGTTGGTCATCTACGGTGGCATCAAAAAGTTTAGTATGAGTTTTGACCTTAATGACTGTATTGTTGGGGGATGAGATGCTGAATGTGGATTTGTGGTGAAATTCAGGAAGGAAAAGCAGAAGTTCAATTTTTTTGAGGTTCAGTATGAGTGGAGAGCCATTTTTCAATAAGGTTGAATGATTTTTGTACAAGGGTATGCAAGTCAGAGAGGGTATCTGAAGTGGTGATGACTGTGGAGTCAGCTGCATACTGTATAAGGGATTATTGTGGACAAGAGGTATACAGGTAGTTAAAGATGTTGAAGAGCAAGGTGCCAAGTATTGATCCTTGAGGGACTCCCATCTTGATGGGCATGAAGGGGGACATAGAGGAGAGACATTTAACAGCTTGCCGTCTGTTGGATAGATAGCTTTAAAAGCAGGAAATAGTAATAGTTGACAGATTAAGTTGAGAGAGTTTGGAAAGGAGAATAAGGGGAGTGTAGAAAGCTTTTTCTCTCTAGCTAGGGTGATAATGTGAGAAGGAACTAAGGGATGTTGTGGTACTGTGGTGAGGATGGAAGCCATGTTGTGTGGGTGAGAGTAGGTTTTCTTGGGTGAGATGCTCTAAGAGTTCTTTATGAATGCATTTCTTAAGAATCTTTGAAAGGGGAGAAAGTACAGTTATAGGCAGATAGTTAGAAAGTTTAGTACAGTTTCCACCTTTGTGGGGAGGCACTATGTAGAATTGTTTCCACACAGAGGGAACTGTAGATTCACTTAATGAATGGTTTAGGAGGATGGAAATGGGATAGGCAGCAACCTTAAGGAAGAGTGAGGGTAGGTTAGCTGCTGATGTGGAGCAAGATTTCAGTCCAAGGAGAAGATTTTTGATGGAGTTAGCAGGAATTGGTTTTAATGTGAACGGATTATTGAGTTTGGAAGCGATTGTAGAATTGGAGGGTTCATCCAAGTTTGAGGGCTGCATAAGTTTGCTAATTGTATCGATGAAGTAAGTTAAAAATGGAAGCAGTTTCTAGTAGGGTGTTTTTAGGGCAGAGGCTGGGAGTATAGGGGGTTTCCTGGGTATAAAAGATTTGGTTGATGTTCCAAAATTCTTCTTCAATGGACGCTAACATTGCATTTGTTTATCAGACACTGAAATTCAAAGTTGCCTGACAACATCTGAGTTAGTAACGGTTTTCTTCAATCTGTAATTGTTCAGATGACAGACTTCTACAGAGTTTATACATTTTTACTTAGCACATGGTGTCAGGTGGCAAAATTCTTCTTATGATCTCATCAAAAAGACTGCTCGAGTTAAACTGTGCTACACATTTATGATGTGATAATAGTTATCTTTACAGAATTTAATTCAAAGTATGAGCAATGTTATTTCTTCATAACAATAAGGAGCGAGTGCACAGTCAAAATTGGCTACAACAGCTGCTAGTGGAGGGGGGTATCTGTAAATAAAAAAGTGCCTTATATTCTTGTAATTTGTAAGCAGTCTCAATTCATGCACACTAGTCCTCCAAAACAACGATTAAAGTTGGAATACTTTACTATGGTTGTGTGTATATAAAACAATTTTTAAATACGTTACTTTTGTCATTGTCTCAAAAATTTAGGACAACTGAGAAGGAAGAATGCAGTCAACAATGTAGTTGTTACTACTGGCTTTAAGGAAAGACTTAATAAAAAATAACAGACCCTGCCAAGTTGACAAAGTTAAAAAGTCTTAAGTCTGTTTTTGCAGAACTAGTATGGTTTGTATTTGTGTAAAGCAAACTGATACATGTGCTGTGGCCACATTTATCCCAGCCATACATGTAACTTATGCACAGTCAAAGCGACGTAATCGAGACTATAGATATTGGTGGATTATGACAGCAGTTTGGGTGATCTTTTATGCTTGAAATATTCTGAAATAAGCACTTTTTGTCATTACTGGTTAATACATTTTGTTCTACTGCTTACTGGAAAAATATTTAATACTACAAATTTAAAAATAACATTTTAAATTTATGTTTCTTGTGTAATACAATTAGAAAGTGGAATTTAAAAAAAAAATGATGCATGGTCTTAAAAAATGTGTGTTGGGATCTGTGGTTCTAAAACTGCCCTGGGCCCAAGGTAGGCTTAATCCACCACTGACAAAATGCATATCTATTTAATAAAGTAAAATTTAAACAGGAGATGTATATAGTGACTGGCCCAACTGCCACAACTTGCAATATAGAAAAATAAAAATATAGTGTCAGTTAATTCATGATCACAAGCTTAATTATAAATAGTTAAGCACACACATTAACTGTTTTTGTTTAAGTAGTAACACTAAATTAAGCTAGACACTTAAGACTAGGCAGAATAGTGGATTGTGATTGTTTGGATTTGTTTGCTTAACAATAAAATGCTACTGAAAATTAAATGTAAATATTGATTGATATTAGTAATTACTACTGCATAAACATAAAAAAAAAAAAAAAAAAAAAAAAACTGTACATGCAATCAGTGCTAAAACAAGTGGGCCATGCATGGAGACTGCCTTGTATGTAAAAACTAACTGTAGTAAACAAATATTTGATCTACAAAAACTAAAAACCTGAATAAGTTGCCCAAAGCGCCTTCCGTTATTAGGAAAGGGGGTGTCATCTTGTGTTCAAGGAATCACTCATTTACCAAAATACCAGATTCAATTCCAAAGACAGTGACCCCCCCCCAAAAAAAGGGTTGAAAAGGGTACTTGAACCATAAAAAAGCACTCAAAATTGACTCAGAAAGGGTCAGCATCAATATCAGAAATGCATTAAAGCAGGACTTATGCATATTAAAAAATTCACAGACATTTAAGTGTAAAAGTTAATACAACAGACAAAAGAGGAATAAATCAATGAAATTAAAAACTAATGAATGCTTCAGGGGCATTGTCAGCTTACATCACTTTACATTTTCTAAAATCACAATGATTTTAAAAACCAACAAGGAATGAGTACACACAGTGTTACATCCTAGCTAAATCTAACTAATATGGATATGTTGCAAAAACTACATAAAAAAATCCCACAGTAAAGTTTTTACAGCCGTAAAAATCGAAAGACAACACAACTTTTACAGGAGAATAAAATTAAAATTCAGTAAATTTAAAACTATGCATCGTTCAGAGAAAGTTCTTCAGCAAATCCCAGTGTAGGTACTGTTCCCCCAAATCACAGTAACTTTACATACAGACTTGATTGTCTAATTAATATTGGTTTTGCTCAGTCTCCAGCAAAATCAATTGTTTTGTTTCCAAGAAAGGGAGACCTTGGAGTGCTTGGTTCTTAGGCTGGGTACAAAGGACAAAATGTGTTTTACTACTTTGTTTATTTTAACTCCCCCATCTTCCTCAAGAGCTGACCCAATGGTTCCTCATCTTCCTCAAGACCTGACCCAATGGTTCCTTTTCCTATGTCTTATCAGCTCATTGTTCTAGGGATGAGGGACACATTTCTCCTGACTGAGCAAAGCCCTACGCACATGCATTCCTAATGAATGAAGCCTTATCAATCTAGCTATTCACCAATAGAAGAGTGCCCACCAAGAGAAGATATTGCTTATGTGGCAGGCCTAGCCACCTCCCTCCCTCCCCCAAGGATCAGAATGTGGTCACCAGCTGCTCAAGCTCATCCATCCCACCCACTCCCTTCAACACTTGTACTATCAGTCAGTCAAAACACTGTTTCACAGGCCATAGTCACAGCTTTATCTTCATGGGATGAGGACCCCAGCTTAATTTTTTTTGACTGTTTTACAATGACTTCTTATATTGTTATAATGCATGCATTTTTATATTTAATTTTATAACTACGTGAACAAATCACTAGATTTGTCACCTTTCACAGCTATAATCCGTGACTATTTTCAAGTACACAGGTCCATAACTTTGAAATCACATTCTCCTTATAAAGCTGACCCTTAAGAAAAACCTGTCTTCTGACCATCACACCATGATATACACACATGAAAAAAAGTAAGCTATGTGGTATACAGGCACTCATAAAACAAGACAAAGTTTAGATGCTTACTAACATTTTACTCTGTCATCCGCAGATAGCCTGCTGAGAGATCAACTTATAACTATGCACAAACAAATTAAAGGTGCAAACACACATGCAGCCCGAGAAACCCCGTTTACTCTGTCAGGGAACTGCAGCACATTAACCTTGACAGGATGAAAGCAGACATTAGAAAACTCATACCAGACAACTTGGTTAAAAGTGGGCAGAACAGATATGAACCAGAGACTAGATAAAAACATATTTTTAAACGTGATGAATAATATCAGTAAAAAATCTCTAAGCTTTAGAGGCAAACAGATATTACTCCCAAATAAATTTTAACCAAAATGTTAATAGTCTGCAATAGTGTTCAACTTGCCAGCATACCTCTCAACTGTCCAGAGTTTTGCTCATATTTTTCATCCATTTTTCATAAAATTGTGGTTTTCTGACAAACTAGAGGCAAATCACTGAAGTTGGAAAATACTGAGACATTTGACTTGCAGACTTCATACCCTTCAGAAAAATCATACTAATGTTTTAAGAGCAAGTTTTAAACATTTTTCCTATTTTTGGCTCTTTGTCCCACTTTATTTATGGCTTTGTCCAGATTTCTTGCTCTAACAGGTTGAGAGGTATGTTTGCCAGCCTTTCTGCTGTAGTTGTTTTGCCTCAGATACATCAAGTCTTCTACCATCACCACTGCTGTTCAATTAGTTACATGTTCACCAGTATGGCAGTGGAAACTTGGATTTAAAAAAAAGAGGGTACACATTTTTATATAAATTTTCAAACGGTAAACTTGTAACACAATAACAGTATAAGCTACTGCCAACTGCCACTATATTTTTGAAGTTTAGAAAGGAATACTGTAGAGCAATTCCCTTTAGTACAGTGTCACTCACATTACAGCCCTCCACCTCCACCCCTCCATGGTACAGATACTTCATTAAACAGCACATTATAACTAGTTTTCAACCATATCCATAATTCAACAGCCAGCTGACAAGTTGAAAAACAAGGGGCAACAGTGTTGACCTTTCCCTAGGGAGAAAGGACATTCTGGAACTTATATTTTCTAAAAATGTACTTTTTATTCTTAAATTTTTGTGTCATCTTGAACGGTTATTACAGCATGCCATTTAAAACTGAAAGCATGCAGACAAGACATGCAATCTTATAAAAAATGCCATATTTTATTGTGGCTCTAAGAAAAAAAAAAAACTTGGGTTCATTCTTAATGTCATTTCATCTCCATTTCTTAATTCACAACAAGGCTTGACTGAAGACCTTTTAAACGGATGCTAAATACTCCATTACATCATACATGAAATTATTTAATGTATGTATTTACTTCAAATCTGTTTACCGGGAAAGTCAAACTGCACAAAATGTCCTTTTTCTGTGGAGGCCTGGGGAGAAAAGCTCCACATTTATAAATAAAAGTAAGCTACATATACAACATACAGACAGAATGTTGATTCAATCTCAGATCAGCATAAAATAAAAAAACACGTTATACATTTCATTAATACAATCATATAGTTTAAATGGGTATAAAAAGAACAGCAGTACTATGACTGAAGATAAAAAAGCAAGTATACATATGCTTAGTAGGATATACTACTCAAATACAAAAATAACTGGCTGTGTTCTTTTAGCTGCCTATTTCCTAACTAGGGTTTGTGCAAGAGCAGGTCCACGATTCAGATAGGTGCGATTTGAGAAATTTTTTTTTAAAAGCTGGAAGTGTTAGTAGTACAGATATTTAATGGCAGGGAATTCCAAGTTTTGATTATGCAGTTTGAGTAAAGTCAAACTCCAGCTGCATTGCTAGGTTTGGATATATTTCAGAAGGCTTTGTTAGTGGAATTCAATACCCTGTTATTGGAATGGTGTATTAATAGAGTTTGAAGTGCTGGTGTTTTGTCCGGCTTATTTACTATTCGATGGGTGAAGGCGAGTTGATTATAATCAAGTAGATTTGGTAGTTACGAGCCAAGATAGTTGTTTTAAAGCGAAACAATGATGGAATCTGAAATTTGATTCTGTAGCAAACTTTGCAATTTTATTATAGCAAGTTTTGCTAGGTCAGACTTCTTAATATTTGTGAGAATTGAGGCATATAGTAGCATAGGGAAAAGATGAATTCTTGCTATAGTGGCCTTTGAAGATTTGTTTAGAAAGTGCCAATTAATGTGCAAGGTTCTTGGTTTTGTGAACTTTCTTTTGTCTGTGATGTGTTGTGTCGAATTTCATATTATGGTAAATGATCACTCTTAAGTAATTTTGTTTAGATAACCAGGGAAATAACTGTATGGTTTGATGATGACATACTGAATGGTGGGTGGTGGTCTGTAGCTCTAGTTGGACAGAAGAGCACAAGTTTTGTTTTATTACGGTTAAGTATAAGTTGCGCGTTTAGCAAAGATTCCACTGCACTGAATGACTGCTGTGTGATTTTCTGGAGTTTTTGTAGTGTTGGGGTGGAATCGTCCACATACTGAACTATGGAGGCAAGTGGGATGGCAATATGAAGACTGTTAGTAAAGATAATAAAAAGGAGAGGACAGAGAATAAATATATTCCTGTGGCACTCCCAAAGTTTTGCTCATATTTTTCATCCATTTTTCATAAAATTGTGGTTTTCTGACAAACTAGAGGCAAATCACTGAAGTTGGAAAATACTGAGACATTTGACTTGCAGACTTCATACCCTTCAGAAAAATCATACTAATGTTTTAAGAGCAAGTTTTAAACATTTTTCCTATTTTTGGCTCTTTGTCCCACTTTATTTATGGCTTTGTCCAGATTTCTTGCTCTAACAGGTTGAGAGGTATGTTTGCCAGCCTTTCTGCTGTAGTTGTTTTGCCTCAGATACATCAAGTCTTCTACCATCACCACTGCTGTTCAATTAGTTACATGTTCACCAGTATGGCAGTGGAAACTTGGATTTAAAAAAGAGGGTACACATTTTTATATAAATTTTCAAACGGTAAACTTGTAACACAATAACAGTATAAGCTACTGCCAACTGCCACTATATTTTTGAAGTTTAGAAAGGAATACTGTAGAGCAATTCCCTTTAGTACAGTGTCACTCACATTACAGCCCTCCACCTCCACCCCTCCATGGTACAGATACTTCATTAAACAGCACATTATAACTAGTTTTCAACCATATCCATAATTCAACAGCCAGCTGACAAGTTGAAAAACAAGGGGCAACAGTGTTGACCTTTCCCTAGGGAGAAAGGACATATTCTGGAACTTATATTTTCTAAAAATGTACTTTTTATTCTTAAATTTTTGTGTCATCTTGAACGGTTATTACAGCATGCCATTTAAAAAGTACAGTTTTGTACCTACCATAAATGTAGATGTTAGAGGATCCACATTGCTGCAGTCCTAACTATTGGGTAGTCCGCTGTCCAGTCGGCCCGAATACCAAAGTATATGGCTGACGTCGGTCAGGGCGCATTAGACTGACGTCAGTACGTCAGGGTACTAATGCGCATGACGGACGTCATATCCTGAGTCTTTTCTTGCCCCAGATGTCAGAAGACCCTAAAAAGATAAGGCCAAAAAACCAAAAACTCCCAACAAACCTGCACCAAAATATATATATATAAAATATACAAAAATAGCAGAATATAACCCCACCTACACAACCACCCCTAAACACAGAGGGAAGGAGGGAGGGTAAATTGGACTGCAGCAATGTGGATCCTCGAACATCTACATTTATGGTAGGTACAAAACTGTACTATGTTCTTCATTCCACATTGCTGCAGTCCTAACTATTGGGTAGAATCCCAAAGCAGAGGTAAGGGGGGCTGGCAAATCATAAGGAAGCAGGAACTGACAACATGCCTTGCAAAATAGCTGTGGCAAAACCAGCCCTAGACTTAGAGTAGAGAGGAAGGTGATAATGCTTAGAGAAAGTATGCACTGAACTCCAAGTAGCTGCCTCCAAAATATCCTTAGTTGCCACCCCTCAGAAATGCTGTTGAAGTGGCAGTAGCCCTAGTGGAATGAGGCCTAATCCCAGCTGGAATCTCCTTGCCATGATGGGAATAACAAAATGTAATGCAACACCCAATCCATCTAGAAATAGTTTGTTTTGACACAGGCTTGCCCTGAGAACTCAAAGCAAAAGAAACAAACAACTGCTGAGACTGCCTAAAATCCTTAGTCCTGCTCAAATAATAACGCAATTGCCTGTGTACATCTAAAGTGTGCAAAATCTTTTCCCCTTTATTTTGGGGATCTGCATAAAAGTAGGCAAATGAATAGTTTGGTTTAAAGCCACACTAGAAACCACCTTAGGCATAAAGGAAGGATTAGTGCGTAAAGATACCCTATCCTTATGAAAAATCAAAAAGGCTCCACTGCCATAAGGGCCTGCAACTCAGAAACCCTTCTTGCAGAAGTAATGGCCAACAAAAAAGCAGTCTTCCATGACAAGTATTTCAAGTCAGCAGTAGCCACTTGAGCTCAAAAGGTTGTAGAGTAAGTTTCTCCAACACAAAATTGAGGTCCCAAGCAGGAGTAGGAGCTCATTGGGGGTCTTATATTCTTTGCCCCTCTAAGAAACTGCTTGAACAAAGGATGCGAAAACAATGGTGGGTCACAATCATAGTGAGCTGAAATTGCTGCAGCATGAATCTTAATGGAAGAGAAAGACAAACCTTTGTCCAATAACTCAGGAAGATATTGAAGAGCCACACTCAGATTTGGCTCCGAAATCTCCAAATTGTTTGCTGCACTCCAAAATAAAAATCTCTTCCATTTTTCTGCGTACACTTTCCTTGTACTAGGTCTCCTGGCTTCCATAATCACATTTAAAACTTGTTGAGGAAGTTGAGACCTGCTGTCTTTCAAAACAGAATATGCCAGGCTGTTAGATGAAGAGAGTGAAGCTTGACATTGAGCAGGTGACCGTCTCTCTGAGACAACAGGTGTGGAATCAAGGGTAAAGGCCATGGAGGCTTCTTTACCAGACTCCTCAGTAATGGGTACCAGTGCTGCCGAGGCCAATCTGGAGCTATTAAAATCATCCTTGGCTTGTCTTGTCTGACCTTTAGAAGCACCTTTGGAAGAAGAGGCAGAGGTGGAAAGCCTACACATGAAGATTTGTCCAACTGAAAGAAAGAGCATCCACTTTCCAAGCTGTGTGATGAAACCTCTTTGTGCAAAACTTTGGCAGCTGGTGGTTTAGTGGAGAAGCGAACAGATCTATGTCTGGAGTTCCCCAGGACAGTGTCAACTTTTGAAATACATGAAGATCCAGTTTCCACTCGTGGGGATCCATGATTTGTCTGCTTAACACATCTGCTAAGGAGTTCTGTGCTCCCGGCAGAAACCTTGCCTGAAGAGTTACTTGCAAGCTGAGCGCAGTCTCCCATAAAATCATTGCTTGCCTGCACAACGGGTAAGAATGTGTTCCCCCTTGTTTGTTGATGTACCACATGACAGTTGTGTTGTCTGTTAGAATCAACACCTGCCCTGGAAGAAGTAACTCCTTGAAAGCCATTAATGCAAATTGGACTGCTAACATCTCCTTCATGTTGATATGTAGATGCTGTAGTCTGGCAGGCCACTTGTCTTGTATCCACTTTCCATTTAGATGAGCTCCCCAAGCAATGTCTGAGGCATCTGTCGTTAGAATCTGACTCGCCTCTGGCCGGGTCACAGAGAGTCCTTGTTTAGGTGACATTCCTGAGCCCACCACAAAATTCCTTTTGAATGCAAGGTATTATTTGAATGACAGTGTCCAAATCCTGGCAGTGCTGTGTCCATACATTTTGAGATACCATTGTAGCTTCCTCATATGCAGTTTGGCATTGGGAAGCACCAGAATACAAGATGCCATGAACCCTAAGGCTTGAAGGACTGTCCTTGCAGTCAGCCCGGACTGAAGAGATAGTTGATGGAAGTAACTGGAAAGATTCTTTTGTTTGTCCGGGGTTAAAAGGCCATCTGGGCTGCTGTATTCAGTCTCACACCCAGAAAGCACATGTCTTGAGAGGGTACTAGACTGGACTTTATTTCGTTCACAGAATACCCTAGGCATCTTAGCACTGCTATGACATATTCCAAATGCTGTAGAAGGTCTTCCTTTCCTTGAGCCAGAATCAGGCAATCGTCCAAGTAAGGATAGATTTGAATTCCTTTTAGCCTGAAGTAAGCTATCACTGGAGCCAGAACCTTTGTGAATACTCTGGGCGCAGTAGATAAGCCAAAGGGCAATGCAGAGAACTGATAATGAGAATTTCCAGCTCGAAAACGCAGATACTTCCTGCAACTTAGTCTTATAGGCACATGAAGGTAAGCCTCCTTGAGATCTAAAGTTACCATCCAGTGATCTTTGCCCAGCAGAGGTAAAAGCTGTTGTAACGTCAACATTTTGAACTTGGGAATGTCCAGATAAGTGTTGAGGATAGATAAATCCAAAATTGGTCTCCATGTGTTCCCCTTTTTTGGTACTAGGAACAGGCGAGAATAAAATCCTAGGCCCCTTTCTGGCACAGGAACCGGCTGAATGGCCCCTATTTGGAGTAACAGAGAAATTTGCTTGTGAGCCTCTTGTCTTTGTAGAGGAGGAATGTCTGGCATGCCTTTGAAAGGAGGCAAGGTATGGAAATAAAACCTGTAACCGTGGTGAATGATATCCAGAACCCATCTGTCTTGGGTAATCAAATCCCAATTTTCTTTGAAAAGAGACAGTCTTCCTTCCAACGGTGCTGCCAGAGAATGAACTGGCAGCTGAAAAGGCAGGTCATTGGGTCTGCTTACGAAAGGACTGACCCCTGCCCTCACCAGAAGTCTGAGCAGGGAACTCCTGTCCTAGGCCTAAAAGAACCCTGAGCTCTGCCCCTACCACGTCTAGACCTACCCCTAGACTGGGAATCATAAGCAGGATAAGTCCATCCCTTAGCAGGCCAATTTCTACTAAACTTCGGAGGCTGCACCTGCAAAAAATCTTTAACAGTTTGCATAGACTTAGCCTTGTCCTCCATTTTCTTCAAAACCGCTTCTACAGGCGAACCAAACAACACATCAGACTGCAAAGGAGCATCCAAAATCCGTGTCTTAACATGCTCAGCTAAATTCTGATCTCTTAACCAGGCGTGCCTACGAAGAACAGAACCAGTGGCAGCCACCCTGGAGGAGGCCTGCACAGCATCAAAACCACATTGCAGGGAATGTTTACCCACCTGTTCAGACACATGAACTAAATCCTGCAACTCTTTACACTCAATACCTTCCGCCAAAGCATCCACCTTAGATTTCAACTGTGAAAGAAGATAATTCTGATATTTCAACATGTGAAACTGACAATTCAACGCCCTCATGGCTAAAGTGGAAGAAGTATACACTTTCTTTCCCCATCTATCCAAAGCCCTTGCCTCTTTATCAGGAGGGACAGGATTTTTAACAACTGAGGCCTTCACACCTTTGGGCCCCTGAGAGACAGCTTCGGGTCTGCCCTAGGACTCTTAAAAGATACTTATGAGCTTCAGGCACCCTATAATACCTATCCGGTTTAACTGGAGCAGGAGGCAAAGAATCAGGATTCAGGGAAGCCTCTGCAAAAACATCTTCCACCACATTCAAAACAGGAGGTATAGCTAAAGGCCTATGCTGGGGTAAAAACAAGAATTCCCTAAGCCTTTTCCTGGAATCAGAGAAATCTTGACCTTCCCATTTAAAATGCTCCCTCATGGAATGCAAAGTCTCTGAAAATGAAAAATCCTCAGGAGGAGAAGCTGAAGGAGTAGAATCATCCACATCAGAATCAGAATAAGGAGGGTACTCCTGCAAGTCTTCAGCCGAAGACTCAGAAGCCTCCGAGCATTGCTCAAAACTCTCAAACTCAGGTTCCACCCTAGGCCTCTTATCAGGAGGGGGCATAGAACCCCTTATCATAGTAATCAAATCCTCTGCCATTTTAAGCATATGTTTCTTAGGCAAAGACCCTGAAGCACTAGGAGAAACCCCCACTGAAGCAAAACTTGGCCTGCCCCTCAAAGAAGCCTTGGAAACAGAAGGGGAGGCTCTAACCACCTTAGGAAGAGAGGGAAGAACAGCCACCTGAGAAGCCCCTCAGCCTGGCCTACTTCCTGAGAGGAAACATCCTGTAACAGTAAAGTCTCTCCTGAGACTCCAAAGAAACACCTGGCAAAACCTCCGGCTCCACTGAGCCCTCTAAAGAACCGGCGTCTGGGACTGTCGGTTCTTCCACTCTAGGCTTTGCTGTTTTGTCCTTGCATTTTAGCGAAGCCGGCCGGAGCATCCGGCGGCATTTTATAGTTACAACGCTCCCCAAACACTACCCTGGCACAGTCTAACCTTCTCTTAATAGTGCGTTTGTTAAACCTAGCACAAGCGCGGCATCCAACAACGTCGTGCTCAGGCCCTAAACAAGGTATACCCAAAGTATGGTAATCCCTATGCGGTATCTGTTTCCCACAAGAAATACAGTTATTCACTTTTCTGACATCGGTTAAATACTGAGGCAAGAAAAACCAAAATATTCCCCAACGGGGTACTTAGCCAACTTTGATTCGGTCTGAAACTCTGGCTTCAGAAACTTTCAGAACGCCAACCTGCACTCGCAAAATTGCTTCTGCATCGGACCATGCGGCAAAAAAGACTGAGGATATGACGTCGGTCATGCGCATTAGTACCCTGACGTACTGACGTCAGTCTAATGCGCCCTGACCGACGTCAGCCATATACTTTGGTATTCGGGCCGACTGGACAGCGGACTACCCAATAGTTAGGACTGCAGCAACGTGGAATGAAGAACATCTGAAAGCATGCAGACAAGACATGCAATCTTATAAAAAATGCCATATTTTATTGTGGCTCTAAGAAAAAAAAAAAACTTGGGTTCATTCTTAATGTCATTTCATCTCCATTTCTTAATTCACAACAAGGCTTGACTGAAGACCTTTTAAACGGATGCTAAATACTCCATTACATCATACATGAAATTATTTAATGTATGTATTTACTTCAAATCTGTTTACCGGGAAAGTCAAACTGCACAAAATGTCCTTTTTCTGTGGAGGCCTGGGGAGAAAAGCTCCACATTTATAAATAAAAGTAAGCTACATATACAACATACAGACAGAATGTTGATTCAATCTCAGATCAGCATAAAATAAAAAACACATGTTATACATTTCACTAATACAATCATATAGTTTAAATGGGTATAAAAAGAACAGCAGTACTATGACTGAAGATAAAAAAGCAAGTATACATATGCTTAGTAGGATATACTACTCAAATACAAAAATAACTGGCTGTGTTCTTTTAGCTGCCTATTTCCTAACTAGGGTTTGTGCAAGAGCAGGTCCACGATTCAGATAGGTGCGATTTGAGAAATTTTTTTTTAAAGCTAGAAGTGTTAGTAGTACAGATATTTAATGGCAGGGAATTCCAAGTTTTGATTATGCAGTTTGAGTAAAGTCAAACTCCAGCTGCATTGCTAGGTTTGGATATATTTCAGAAGGCTTTGTTAGTGGAATTCAATACCCTGTTATTGGAATGGTGTATTAATAGATTTTGAAGTGCTGGTGTTTTGTCCGGCTTATTTACTATTCGATGGGTGAAGGCGAGTTGATTATAATCAAGTAGATTTGGTAGTTACGAGCCAAGATAGTTGTTTTAAAGCGAAACAATGATGGAATCTGAAATTTGATTCTGTAGCAAACTTTGCAATTTTATTATAGCAAGTTTTGCTAGGTCAGACTTCTTAATATTTGTGAGAATTGAGGCATATAGTAGCATAGGGAAAAGATGAATTCTTGCTATAGTGGCCTTTGAAGATTTGTTTAGAAAGTGCCAATTAATGCGCAAGGTTCTTGGTTTTGTGAACTTTCTTTTGTCTGTGATGTGTTGTGTCGAATTTCATATTATGGTAAATGATCACTCTTAAGTAATTTTGTTTAGATAACCAGGGAAATAACTGTATGGTTTGATGATGACATACTGAATGGTGGGTGGTGGTCTGTAGCTCTAGTTGGACAGAAGAGCACAAGTTTTGTGTTATTACGGTTAAGTATAAGTTGCGCGTTTAGCAAAGATTCCACCGCACTGAATGACTGCTGTGTGATTTTCTGGAGTTTTTGTAGTGTTGGGGTGGAATCGTCCACATACTGAACTATGGAGGCAAGTGGGATGGCAATATGAAGACTGTTAGTAAAGATAATAAAAAGGAGAGGACTGAGAATAAATATATTCCTGTGGCACTCCCAAAGTTACAAGCAGTAGTGAAGAGAGATTTTGTTGCCATTTTACAGCTTGCTGGCAACCATTTAGATACTGCTGGAACTAAGTAAGTGCAGAATGGCTAAGTTTAAGTTCCAAAAGTGTAGTTAATAGTTTAGGAGGAGAGACAGTATCAAAAATTTTGGACAGATTAAGAAAGATGGAGGTAACTAAATAGCCTTCATTATGATGGTGGTCAATGTTGGTAAAGTTAACAAGGGCAGTGGTGGTATTATAATTAGTATGGAAACCATGCTGAGTGTTAGAAGACTGTTGGTTATTAGAGAGTTTAAGATTTGTGAATGGATGCACCTCTCTAGTATTTTAAAAAATGGCGATAGTATAGCTAATGGCCGGTTATTTGATAATTCCGGCAAGTTTCCATCTTTATGTAGAGGTACGATATAGGATACTTTCCAAATTTTAGGGACTTCTTGTTCCGAAATGAATCTATTAATATGGATACTGTATAGGACACTGCTTCTGCAGAGATTTTGAGCAGGGAGATAGTCGGCAGCAAGTGTAGTAGGTTTAATCCTCTTTACATACTTGGGTGCCTAGATAGGAGTTGTGATATTACTAAAAAATAAACTAAAACTCCACTGAAAACAAAATTGAAGAAAAAACACCAAGACACAGCATAGAAGTGCTTTCGTTTACTAAAATAAGCAAACTTCTTCAGACAATTACACAATTCCAAATTAATTCTTAAATACCACATATCAAATGACATCATACCAAACTCCAAACCATGCTTACATTTAAAACGGCAAATAAAAATAGCTGCCTTAACTTATTAAAACTAATTACCACCAATCTAAGCATACATATACTGGTATATACAAGCCATAATCAACCATTTAAGACACTTTACACGCTAATACTTATTTAATTTTTATTTTGTTTTCAGTGGAGTTTGTTTAGTTTATTTTTTTAGTGTTGCTGGTCTAACATGGAGAATGAATCTGTTTCTGGGTCACAGGTTCTATTTCCAAGTGAGAACCTAACCAGTTCTTCTGGTACTGACGCAATCGGTTATCTAACCACCATCATTCAGAATCTAACTCAACGGGTGGATGGACTGCATAGTCAAATCAATGGACGTACGTTTCCACATACCGGGGCGGCGAATACAGTTTCCCATTCTGGTTCGCAGGAACGAAAGATTCTTACTTATGCCTCTGTTTCCTCAGCTAATTTGGGCAGTTCCAGACTAAGTACATCACTGGAACCCTGCAACTTTAGTAACGATTATCACCATCAAGATAACTTACAACAAGGAGCCGCAAGTGCTGTTTCTCTGGTTCCTTCTCTTAGTGAATGGTTTAAGGAGCCCGTTTCGTTTGGGTCCGTTAATTTAGTATCAGACACATTAGTAAGTGGTACTGGGGTCGATCGTAATGTTATAGTGGAGAATCTCAAACTGTTTGACCAAAAACGTTTCAAGTTTAAAAAGCTCCAAATAAAAGTACAATATTTTACAGAATGTGTAAGTTGTCAACATGTGCTGAAGGGGTTGAGACAGTGGCGATACCCCACTAGACTTGTTCAGAACTCCTCTTTTCATTCGGAGTTGGTCAGACTCTTTGACCCTCAAGGTTGTGAATTCCTTGAATGTTTAATCAAGGATTATGAACTACAAATTGGGATTCTCAAAACTGAATTAATCCTCCTGGACGGATATATCTGGGCTGACAAGGAATTTAAACGCTATAAATATGACTTTTCACGCATTTTTTTCCAGTATTGATATTGCCCTGGTTAAAATCAGGGAAACTAAAATAAAGAAACTTAATAGAGATAAGCATGACTATGAGAATGGGTTGGCCTATCCCCCACCTCCAAATAATTTGCAGAATAAACTATTGGTTGCCAGTGGGAATGAATTTGGTTCTACCAATGTAGTAGAGGCCCCCATAAACGGGAATGGTTCCTCAAGTTTGAGGAACAATTTGTGTACGGAGAAACCGGGTGTCAAGAGAAGTAAAAGAATCGCTAATAGGCAGGATTGTGCCTGTTTTACTAATGTAACTGATATAAACAATACTCCTGGTACTTCCAGGATTTTTGTTGGGCCAATGGCAAGACCTCAGCTAAACAGCAAAGGGGTTTTCAGAAACAATACTGGAAGAAGAGGCAGCAGAACAAACTGAGGAGATAGTGGATGTTGGTTCAGAACCTAGTCCACTTGGCCCAATTATGGAGGATAGAGCCGCAGTGCGAATTTTTTACAACAGCACTGGTGACTTTAGAATATTTAATTTTTCTGACTTTGTACCATCTCCTATTTTAATTGAGACATTGGCCAAAGGCTTTACTTTTGTGCCTTCTGCCTGGAGTGATTTAGTGAGAACTTTGGTTGACTTAAAATGTTTTACTAGGAAACTTAATTTAAATGTACTACTTGGTAATAACAGCAACTTGGTGAATGACTAAGGTTGCAAGTGTTTTTAACCCCCCCCCCTTTGCAGACTTCTATTCTCCTTTTCGAAAAATTGTGTGAAAATGATACAAGGAGCTTACTGAATAATAGACTTGCCCACCATAATCACATTAATAATTTAACACCTCCTGAAATGGATGCCTTGGTGAGTTTGAAATTTGCTGGTATCCATATCATTAAGCCTGATAAGGGAGGGAGATTCATTTTTCTGGATAATGACGATTAGATCCAGAGAATGTGCCTGTTGTCTTGTGGAGCATATGAGAAGGTTTCTAGAAATGAAATCAATGGGGCGTATCAAGGAGTTAAAAGTTTTATTAATGACTTGTTTATTGACGGCTCTGTGGATATTGATTTATTTAACTATTTGAATATCATTAGCCCAATTGTGCCTATTGTTTTTGCATTACCAAAAATCTACAAGGATTTGAATAATCCCCAGTTACATCCAATAGTGGACGGGAAGCAATCAATAACATATGGATGTGAAAAAATTTATTGACAATAGGTTACAACAAGTTCTTTTGGGCAAGTCTCATATTTGTAGGGACACTTGGGCATTCCTGGAGGCTATTAACAAATTACCCTTTAGTGACGGATTCAACTTTCTTACAACTGAGGTCCATGACTTATATACCTCCATCCCTCGGGATATTGGAAGGAATTGGGTGAGAGATTTTTTATTGGATAAACGAGTTGATGGCCCGACTATTAATCTTACTGATTACCTATTGGACCTAGTGTTTAGTAATAATTTCTTTATATTCAATAAAGAATTTTATTTGCAAAAGACGGGTTGTCATGGGCTCCCCCTGTGGTGCCACCTTTGCGAATATAGTAATGGCTCACTGGGAGAAGAACTATTTGTTTAAGGATGATATCTTCCAGAGCAGAGTTGTGTGGTACACTCATTATCTGGATGATATCTTCATCTTATGGAGGGGTGACTGGCCAATGGCATCAGCCTTTGTTGACCATATTACGAGTTTTACAAACTTTTTGAGTTTCACCTGGGATTTCCAGAGTGACAAAACAGCTTATTTAGATATTGAACTTGCTAAGGACAGGACCAATGGGTGTTCTACAGCTAAGATATTTAGAAAATCTACATACTCTAATGCTTTTCTACATTTCACCAGTTCCCACCCCTACCATCAGAAGAGGGCAATGATTAAGGGCCAGCTAGTTAGAGCGGCGAGAATGGTGTCTCTTGATTGCGATTTCTTGGTGGTATGTAACCTCTTGAAGGACATGTTTCTCAAGAGAGGATATCCATTGAGACTTTTAAACCAGCTTCTTAAAGAAGTGCATGATAAATGAACTAAGGGTGTGTTTAGACCATTATTACTTGGTATGGGAGATGTCAGGCAGCAGAATGGAGATAATTCAATCGATCTTCACTGCACATATTTTGAGCCCCTCCGAGGATAGTTCTTTGGCACCACATGCAGGGCTGGATGCTTCTGATGGTGTAGCCTGTATAGTGACGACTGGAGAGCCTGCACCAATGCAGACGATCAGTGATACTAATATTGGGTTTATAACCACCTTTTCAATGGATGCACCATTACTAAGATCTATATTGATTAAGAACTGGTGCTTCCTACATGAGGATACCACCATTAGGGATAAGGTGGGTGGGTTACCAAAAGTAATTTTTAGAAGAGGCTGGAATTTGAAAGCAATTCTGAAAAACTGCAGACCTCCCGAATTCCTCATATTGTGGTATGCTGAAATGTGGGAGGTGTCGGATGTGTAGATATATTAATACCACTAATTCCTTTATTGTGGATAATCAATGTTACCATATTAAAGGGCAATTTAACTGTGAATCAAGGGGTATTGTTTATTTGAGCACTTTCCAGAATTGTCCAGCTTTTTATGTTGGCAGGACAGAGAGGCCCTTGAAGAATAGGATCTATGAGCATGTTTACAATATTAATAAATTTAAATTTAAACAATGCTCTGGCTAGGCATGTGAAGGCTAATCCTTCCCATAACGTTTTGTTCCCAGTCATTGATAAATTAGTGGATAATGATGGGGGGGGGGTCCATCATCCTTGAAATTGGGCGAAAAGGAATTAGCATGGCAGTTGAGTCTTAATGCGCATACCCCCCCAGGACTTAATGATAGTTTGTCTATTAAGTGCATTCTCAAGTTAAAATCCCTTTCTAGGTAAGTCTTCTTTCCTTACATTAACCACATTACTATTTTTTCACATTTTTAATATTCTCAGCAGGGTATTAGTGCATTGTTTCCCTTTCCTGGGTTGGGGTGGTCACTTGGTCATTTAAAATGTCTGATTAGGTATACAATTGTATACGACTTATAAGTATTTGCGTGTAAAGTGTCTTAAATGGTTGACTATGGCTTGTACATACCAGTATATGTATGCTTAGATTGGTAATATTTAGTTTTAATAAGTTAAGGCAGCTATTTTTGTTTGCCGTTTTAAATGTAGGCATGGTTTGGAGTTTGGTATGATGATGTCCTTTGATATCCGGTATTTAAAAATTAATTTGGAATTGTGTAATTGTCTGAAGAAGTTTGCTTATTTTAGTAAACGAAAGCACTTACTTATACGGTGTGGCTTTGAGTGCTTTTTTCTTCAATTTTGTTTTCAGAGGAGTTGTGGTATTGTATGAGGAAGTCGGGAGTGTCAGAGAAGTATGTAAGACTGGTACAGGATATGTACGAGGGTAGTGTGACAGCGGTGAGGTCTGCGGTGAGAGTGAAAGATGCGTTTATGGTGGAGGTGGGATTACAAAGATCAGCTCTGAGCCCTTTCTTATTTGCAATGGTGATGGACAGGTTGACAGATGAGATCAGACAGGAGTCCCCGTGGACTATGATGTTTGCAGATGACATTGTGATCTGTAGTGAGATTAGGGAACAGGTGGAGGCTACCCTGGAGAGATGGATATATGCTCTAGAGAGAAGAGGAATGAAGGTCAGCTGGACTAAGACAGAACATATGTGTGTGAATGAGAGGGAGGACAGAGGAATGGTGAGGATGCAAGGAGTAGAGGTGGCGGCGAAGGTGGAGGAGTTTAAATACTTGGGATAAATAGTTCAAAGTAATGGTGAGTGTGGGAGACAGGTGAAGAAGAGAGTACAGGCAGGATGGAGTGGGTGGAGAAGAGTGTCAGGAGTGATTTGTGACAGACGAGTACCAGTAAGACTGAAAGGGAAGGTCTACAAGAGGGTAGTGAGACCAGCTATGTTTTATGGGTTGGAGACAGTGGCATTGACAAAAAGACAGGAGTTTGAGCTGGATGTGGCAGAGTTAAAAGATGTTAAGATTTGCACTGGGTGTGACGAGGGTGGACAGATTAAGAATATTAGAGGGTCAGCTCAGGTTGGAAGGTTTGGAGACAAAGCCAGAGAGGCAAAATTACATTGGTTTGGACATGTGCTGAGGAGGGATGCCGAGTATATTGGGAAAAAGATGCCAAGGATGAAGCTATCCGGTAATAGGAAAAGAGGAAGGCCTAAGATAAGGTTTATGGATGTGGTGAAAGAGGACATGCAGGTGGTTGGTGTGAGAGCAAGATGCAGAGGACAGGAAGAAATGGAAACAGATTATCCGCTGTGGCGACCCCTAACGGGAACAGCCGAAAGAAGATGAATGATGAACTATGGTGTTTATTGGGACAGACTGAAGTTATTGGGATATGAGAGTCTGGGTAGGGGAAGAGCAATTATTGTTTGTGAGGGCTAGTATGAATTCAGTGAAATATCTGCTAAATGTGAAGGTATGCTGTCTTTAGCATCAGTGAGCGTTGTGGAGGTGCTACTAGTTTGTCCTGGCTGTACAATTTTTTTTTTTTTTTTTTTTTATGGCAGCTAGAATATTTGTGGGTTTCTTTTCTTTTTAACTGGATATTACTATAGTAATTTATTTTGTCCTGTCCAATATGTTTTTTACATTTATTTTGTAGTTCTAGATATGTTAGTTCTGTCGTTGAGCCATTTCTCCTAAGCCTTACCTCTAGTTTTTAACAAAGATTTTGTTTGTTTGGTTAGCCAGGGGGCATAATTGGATTTTATCCTTATTGTTCTTGTGTGTGTGTGTGTGTGTGTGTGTGTGTGTGGGGGGCAAGATATCGAAGAACAGCGAGTTAAAGTATTCAACTGCAGTATCTAAAGGGAGGAGATTTATGAGTGGTGCACAGTTGCATTTTTTAAACTAGTTATGAAGTTTTGGGGGATAATTTTTTTCTCATCTCAGATTTGGTGGCAGGTGGTTAAGTTTTTGTGGATTTATTCTGTGTTGGAGAACAAAAGTTGGAATATGGTCACCGAGGCTGTCTGGGAGACAGCCAGAGTGTAGGGTAAATAACCGAGGGGTATGAACATCGACAACAATCTAACTTTATAACTACTTTTGCATATAAAGAAGGTGTCTGAATATAGGAAACAAATATTAGATTTTGTAAATGTGTTATGGAGTGTTATAAAGGAAAAAAGAAACATGAATGTGTTACCTTTAATAGGTTACTGCATCCACTGTAATCGGTTTAACTTAATTGTTAGGGGTATAACGGAAGGGTGTACCTGAAAGTGAATATTCTTTGAGGGTGAAAAGCAGAGGTACCAAATAAAGTGATGTGAAAACTTTATCCTGGTTTGCCTTATTGGAGCTTGCTACTTGTATTTTTTGGTGTAAAGTGAAGTGAAGGCAAAAAGTGGTTGTTTTCTTGTGTAGGGTAAATCTGCCCTGTTTGTAAGGATCCAGTCCAGGAATGGATGTTTTGTCTACTCTAGTACAAGTCTGGATGGTTTGTGAGAAACCATGTAGGTTAATGTGATCAGTGGGATTTAGGGAGCTACAGGACAGACCGTCCACATTGTCACCCATTATAATTGTTTCCTGAGGGAGAGATGTTGCTGTCCAATTTACGATGTGTTCTAGAAATGTCAGATTGTTCAGAGGTGGAATGTAGGCTCCCAGTATGTTCATATGTTTCTTTGGATTAATGGTTAGTTCAGTAAACAGTATTATAGATTCATAGGTGTGTACTAGGCCAACGGCCCTGGAGCCTATACAAGCCTAGCCCATAGAAGTGCCCTGGCATCATGTTGCCATTAGTTCCCAGTGCCTCTATCAATTAGAGTCACTGGAGTGATCCCCGGGGTGAACTTTCTATTTCCCATCCACTCATCAAGACTTCTCTTGAAAAGGGCCAGTGAGGTGCTCTGCTTGACATGTATGGGAAGTCTATTCCAGAGAATTGGCAGTATCTGGGTTATGAACCTGTCCCTCCAGCATGTTCTGTTGATTGTCATAATGAGGTTGAGGTCCCTGGAGCATGTGGTGCGGAGGAATTAGGATTTCCTTAGGTGTAACATTTCTAACAGGGCTGGGTCAGACATGGCTTTGTAAGTCAAGCACAGATCGCCTCAATAGACGATATGAGAGAGAGAAAAGCTAGAGTTTTTTTCAGTCTGTCTATATAGGGCATGTGATTAAGACCTAGGATCCTCTTCGTGAGGTACTTTTGTGGCCTTTCAGACTGTTGCAGGCGTTTAGTGAGGTACATGCCAAATGGGACATTATACTCAAAGATTGGTCTAATGAGGGAAGAGTAGAGAGAGATGATGACCTCTTTCTTCCTGGATGTAAAACCCTTGGTAATGAGATGTGCCACACAGAAGGTCTTTCTGACCACAGTAGCAATGTCATGGTCAAAGGAGAGATTGCTGTCAACCTGTGTCCACAGATCTCTTATGTCTTCAGTGTTCAGTGGGCTACCATCAATGTGGTAATTAGTGGGAACGGAGTTTTTCCCAAAGGGAATGATGCATTTTTGGCATAAGCTTAAGGCCATGGTTTTGACACCAGTCATTGGTCACAGTGAGGCCTTTCTGTAGGATGTCTACATCACTTGGGGAGTTAATAATGGCTCTCTGCTTGCTTGCAATTGTCTGCAAACTTGGTCAGCCAGAGTCCCTCCATGTTGGCATGGACTTCTGAGAAATAAATGCCAAAACAGGAGAGGACTCAGGGCCAATCCCAGTGGGATTCCACTTGTGACTGGTTGGCAGTCAGACTTGGAATCTGCTACTTTCACATTGTGGGCTCTGTGAGCCAGTTTGCAACCCACCTAGTGATATAGGGGTTGATGCCTAGTTTGGTGAGTTTATCAATAATAATGTGGGGAATGGTATCAAAGGCCTTGGCCAGATCGAGGTAGGCTGTATGAACTGCCTTGCCCTCATCCACAGCTCTGGTGACTGACTCAAAGAAATCAACCAGGTTGAGCAGGCATGATCGACCCTTCACAAAACCAAATTGCGTGGGATCCAGAGTTTATAAATTCCCTATATCCTTGTTAATTAGGTCCATGATGATGCACTCCATAGCTTTACATACCACACTTGTCAGGCTAATGGGGCGAGAATTCCCAGGGGTCTGTAGTCATTCCCCTTTATGGAGAGGGATGACTGTAGCAGTGCACCATTCTGTAGGGACAAAGCCTGCAGTGAGGCTGTGACGCCAGTTCACTTTGTAGTTCATGTAGAACACAGCCAGAGATATAGTCTGGTCCCATGAAAACTCAATTCTTGGCCTTGGACAATGCAGCTTTAACCTGTGCTGCAGTAATGGTGGCTGCCCGGCATTCTTCTGGTATTGTGATTGGTCCTTTAGGGGGGAGAGAAGTTGGCACTGAATCTGTCGGCCAGTATGTTGGCTCAGTATAGGAGGTGCCATTGTGCAGTAACTCAGAGCAAATCTGGGTATTGCCATGGAGATTATTGATACAACTGTGGAAGGCTTTGTGGTTGTTTTTAATATCTGCTGCAATTCTGACTTCATAGCTAGCTTTAGAGGTTTTGATGAGGGATCTCACCTTTTTGTTGAGGCTAGTAAGGGAGTTTTTTTCCAGTCTTGGGACTTTTTCTACAACAGTTTCTTCCTTCTGTTGTAGAGTTTGCTAATGGCAGGGGACCACCAGATTGGCTTCCTTTTTTTGGAGTAGAGCATCTTGGTTCTGTCGAGTATGGCTAGTTCCATGCATTTATGTATGTGTTCGTACAGTGCACTGGTGTACGATTCGGTGGTCATGCACCTATTTTCTATTTGCATGGGTGCCGTGAAGTTAGCCACCTCTGTTTTTAGGAGCCCAAAGTCAGCTTTGGAGAAGTTTTTCATGGTGGTTACCTTTGCTGGTGGTGTGGGTGAGATGTGGATTTCATGGTAATTAGTTTGTGGTCGGATCTAACCAGGGAGGAATTGGACTATTGGTGTTGAGCAACAGTTGTCCACATTAGTAATAATCAGGTCAAGGATGTTGCTTCCTCTAGTGGGGGTAAGAATGAGCTGGTCCAGCACATTGGAATTAATAAATTCCAGGAAACGTTGGGCAAGTGTATTGGTGCACGAGTAGTTTTCCCAGTTGATGGAGGGGTAGTTGAAGTCACCCAGTATGAGTGTGTTGGGTTGGACCCTAATTGCTTAGGAACGTGGAACGAGAGTCTTGGAACATGGTTGGGGACCTATAGCACGCTACGACCAGAATAGCCATCTTACCCACTGTTAGTTGTACCTGAAGCATCTCCGATGCGTTATGCTGGGCTACTAGTCTGGAGGTGTGCATATCCTTTATGAATATGGAGACGCCACCACCTTTAGAGCTTCTGTCCATTTTCTGGAGCCAAAAGACGTGGAATGAGTTACAGCCTGGTAAAGCAGGAGTGCTTTCTGCTGCTTTAAACCAGGTCTCCATTACAGCACAATGTCGATGTTCACCATTTTGAGGAGTGCTTCGAGAGAGTACATCTTGAGATTTAGACTTCTAGCGTGGAGAAGCATAACCCTCAGACTGCATTTATTTATAGCTGTTACAGTAGTAATTTGATCTTTGGAACACCACCTAAAAAGGCACTATAGGGGTGGCAAGAGCCTTAGCCAGTATCCGGACACCTAGGGGTGACCGATGCAGGCCATCTCCGACAAAGCATCAAGGTCTGTCCATCATGTCATCCCAAGCACACCAGAAACTTAGCCAATTGTTGAAGTCAATCATTTTCTGCTTGTACTGCGGTATCATTCTGGGTGATGGTAGAATGCTGCTCAGGGCTAGGGTCATACCTGCCTGGGTCACATAATCCGAGCGCTCCTCCATGTCTTTTCATGTAGTCCAGGGAGGTACGTCTCAGGTCATTCACACCCACATGGACAATGAGAGTCATACTTTTACTTGTTGTGGGGCGACCTCAGTGAGTGGGTTACGTGTCGGATCCTGGCAACCGACAGACAGCTGACCATTACCTTCTCCTTATTCAACCTAGTGAGTGGGACATCAGTGTGCCTCACTATAGAGTCATCTGTGATTAGTGTATTGGGCAAGCTGTTTTGTCTTAGGGGCTTAGGTTGAGGGGCACACTGTGTAAGTGAGCTATGTGTCTTGTGATTTGTGCTGTGTTGTGTGAGTAAGGTAAAACAGTACATGGTTTATAGATAATTGGTGCCATTATTAAATCTGTATGCTTCAACTGTAGTGGGTCTGGGAAGGGGGTAGTGTAGTCAGATTTTGTGTTAAGTTCTGTATAAGACATTATGTGAGCCTAATCGATAAAAATAGCAGGACTAATGAGTACAATGTTAACATATTGCTTACTCGTGTTTCTGATCTGTCCAAGTTAAAGTAATAATGTTATGGGTGGGTAGGAACAATTGTTAGTTGTAACGGAGTTCTAACATGTACAAAATTTAAAACTATTATTTTGTCTGGTTATAACTTAGTACATTAAGAGACATAAGTAGCAAGTAGTTAAGATGAGTGTGATATTTGGAAGTTAGTATGATACAAAATAACTGGATAATTGGAAGGATATCTGGATTTTTCTTTGTTGCGATTGGATTGCTTTATTTAGGGGGACTGGCCATCTGGAAATAAGGTTATGCATAGTGGAGGTGGGAGAGAGGAGACAGCCTGAGTGAAGCAAGTGTGAACGGAGTGGTTAGAGACACACAGTGTGCTTGGGACCAGAAAAAAAACAAAAAATGGTTTGGGTTGAAGGTACGTACGAAATTAAAGGAACTGTAGTCCCTTGGTAATTGTAATTTTAAAGTAAGTAGTTTAATTTATAACCACCACTCTGGGGAAAATGCAATATACTGCAGTATTCAAAAAAACAGCTATAAGGTAATTTTTCTTAATATACACTAGCAACCGCTATAAGGAGAAAACTATAGCTCTAGGTAATTAAGCTTACTATTTTGCCCAGCAACAGCTAAGGAGAGAAAAAAAAAAAACACAGCTGTAAGCAATTTTGCTTACTGTTTTACTAGCAACAGCTATGAGGAGAAAAAGTACAGCTACAGGGAATTAAGCTTACTGTTTTGCCCAACAACTAAAGGGGAAGAAAATACACAGACCATCAGATTTGGGGGTGGGGGTAGATAAAAAAAAGACGCTGCTTGAATATCATCCCTGGTGGTGCTCTCCAAATACTCTAACAACAAGGCAGTTAAACAAATCAAGAACCCCCCGACTGCAACCTACACTGAGTTTTTGATGCTACAAGTTTCATTCTTACAGCAATTTACAACTCCCTGTTGCTTGAATGAGTTTACTGAGCGCAGTTAAAAGAAATTACAGCTGAAATACTGGATACGTTCAGGGATAGTTCTAGAGTTATAACAGGGAGCACAGGACCCCGGGAGATGATCAGTATCTGGTTTATTTAAAAAAATATATATATATATTGCACCTCTTTATAGGAAGAATACACACAGTATCTCAGCTGTAAATTCTGAAAAATATATAGTATCAAACTAAAATTGACAAAACTTACTTCAAAACGAAGGCAAAACTCAAAAGTGGGAGAGAGAGAGACAACTTCCCATTTCGCTGAAAACTGAAAGCAAACATTACAATAGTAGGTAATATGTAAGATTTGCGTGTGTAAGATTTCAACTGCAGGATAATAAAAAAATAAATAAATAAAATAAAACTATGCTGCCCCAAACTTAAGCAAATACTTCAAATGAGACTGCAATGAAGCCCCATCTGCCCACAGATCAAGTGGATCTAAAAGATCCCACGGCATTTATCAGAGTATGGGTGCTTTAACATGTACATTTCATTTTATACCATAAAAAGTAAAAAATCAATTTTAAATTAATTAATTCTCATTTACTCTATACCCCCCACCACAATTTTTTCAACCATTTTCTTATTTCAGCTAATAAATTGTTGCCTTTTGTTTTCTAGTGGTAGAAAGTACAGTTGTGTAAAATCTTACCAGATGTCCTTGCCTTCACTGCTGCAGTATTTTTAATAAACGGGATTCTCTGCCGTGAAAGTCCAAATGTCTGGCCAGTCTACCAAAGACTACTTGTTGCTTTTAAGAGATACACCGATCACCACCAAAACACACCTTGCATAGCGTAAGGCATAAAGGAGATATTCAGCCCTACCATAATCATCATGACAGAATACCCCAGTAGGAACACAGTCCAAGAAACCCAAGAGGTAACCTGTACATCGAGAAAGGCAAAAGACTAGGAGGATGTAGGAAGGGAGTAAATACTGCAGCAGTGAAGGCAAGGACATATACCGTTATGGTAAGATTTTAACCAACTGTACTATGTTCTTACACTCGCTGTTGCAGTATTCTTAACAGATGGAAGAGTGCCAAAGCTCAGGAGGAAACTTGGGAGGAGGCGGCACAGAACAGCCCCCTAAAAAGCCATGAAGAAAGGCACTAGCATAACCAGACCTAGCTCTAGAAATACCATCCAACTTGTAGTGCTTGGTAAAGGAATACACAGAAGTCCAGGTAGCTGCCTCAAGAATAGAATTAGTATTGAACCCATTGAAAAAAGCACCCAAGGAAGCCACAGCTCTAGTAGAACGAGCCTCAACTAAAGGAAGGCTCTTGCCATGAGAAATGTAACGAAAGAAAATAGTCTTAGAAATCCAAGAAGAAATAGATCTTGGAGACTTGCTGTATCCAAGTAAACTAGGATTAAAAACAAATAACTGCTCCGATTTTCTAATAGCCCGAGTTGCCTATGCACGTCCAAAGTATACAGCACCCTCTTGCTTCCAGATTGCGGACAGGGTAAAAAGTAGACAGATTAATAGACTGTTTCAGTGATAACTCATTAACCACCTTAGGCATAAAAGGAGGGTTACCGCTCAAGGGCCTCTATATCACATAACTGATCGAATCCGATATGGTCAAGACCATATCAATCGAGGTGTTGAAACTTCGAATATGTATTAAAAAAAAATGTTACCTAAACGTTTCAAAAAGGGGGGTAAGCCCCCCTGCACCCCCCACACCTCCTCTACTTAAATATACTAACTCAGAGATAGCACTACAGTGCAGTAAAGAGAAATCTTCCCTTACGGGGATTTCCATTAAAACGTTCTGCGTTTCAAAACTTGCCACACTGACTTCAAAAACTACTGAAACTTGAGAGGTTTGGCCAGTGGGAGCATCAGAATGGTGGATGCCATAAAACCCAGAGCTTTCAACCTCCCTAGCAGTAATGGTACTATGAAGGAAAGAAATGACAGTTAAGGCCTTTGGAGGGGGCAATGATGCAAGCACTGGCACCTTCTGAATCCTGCAACGAAGAAAAAGATTTTTTGAAGTTTATAGTGAACCCCAGGATCTGAAGGGGAAATAGCAAAATGAAGATTTTGCAAAAGGGTCTCTGGAGAGGACTCCCGAATCAACAAGTCGTCTAAGTAAAGAAGAATTTGGATCCCTCGAGGCCTGCAAAATGTAATCACAGGGGCAAGACACTGGGTGAACACACGTGCGGCTGAGCGGCAGTAGAAAGGCCAAAGGACAAAGCAGAGAATTGAAAATGCTGGGAAGCAACAGAAAAACACAAAAAAACTTCCTGAAAAGAGAATGGATCGGAATACGGAGATAAGCATCCTTGAGATCCAGAAACACCATATAGGCCTGAGGGAGCAAGAGAGGAAACAGAATCTGAAGGGACAACATCCAAAAGGAAGGCACTTTGAAAAGTGTTTAGATGAGAGAGGTCTGGAATAGGTCTCAAAGTGCCTCTTTTCTGGATACTAGAAACAGTCTGGAGTAGAACCCTTTCCCCTTTGGGACACAAGTGTCGCTCGTCCGGTCAGGATAAAAGACAAACAGTTGTGGGTTTTGTTCACACAGCTTTATTATATACAAACATCAGGATTGAGGCTTAGTAACAGCCTACTGCACTCATACATGTTAACACTCTGACTGTTCTCTCAAAATGGCACTGCTGCCTACACTTGCTCTCTATTTATATGCTTGTGCCCTCACTTTGAAATGCTTCTTAAAGTTACATACACGCTCTGTTCTACATCCACCCTCTTTGAGAAATAAGTCATGTATGGTAATAAATTACATCACTGACATGCAGTTGTACATAAAAAATCCTCTGACATGCAATTATACTGAACTAATTACAAATTAAACAATTATGTCCAGGTTGCTGTGTATTTTACACTGGGTCTGGAAATACGACCTGATCATGTGACATAAAAACTAGGATTGGGTTTAGCAACAGGGACTGTCTTTAATGAATGTTCAACTTCAGGGACATCTGGGACATTATCAGGAACAGGAATGGGTACGGAGACATGTTCTTAACCAGGATCATCATCTGGACTGCTCTGAGAATCTGTATCACCGGTACAATGCTGTGATATCAATTCAGACACCAGAAGATGAGGCCTGTGATTTCTTCTGTATTCTATATCCTCAATTCCACTAAGTAAGATCTTGGCTCTGCACATATACCTCTCACTTGACCAATTCAATCAAAACCTTTCAGCATTTGCATCCTTACTCTCTCTCCTCCTTTCAGTGAAGAAATCTGCATGTTTTTATCATAGTTGGACTTCTGGAATGAATGCTTTTTGAATAGTTGGACTTTGATTGCTTTGGTGTTTTTAGCATTAGGCACCAACAAACGAACAGATAGGCAAGGTTGCTCTGGTTTGCCTAGACACAAATCTCTGAGCAGGTGAGCCAAGTAAATTGTTACGGGGTATATTTCTGAGATTAAGCAAATTCAAGAAAACAAATTGGTATTGTCACACTTTGATCTCTCTAGTAATTGCTTTGCACTTTGTACTGTATGCTCAGCTAAGCTGTTTGACTGTGGGTACGCAAGACTACTGGTAACATGGATAAAGTCCCACTCTTTTGCAAATTTCTGACTGGTAAATGGGGCACCATTGACAGAAATAACGGTGTGGACTACCATGGACTGAGAAATGACATTTCAACTTAGTAATTACAGTACTGAATGTTAGGGTAGGTAGCAAATTAATCTCAAACCAATTCGAATAAGAATCTACCAACACTAAGTAATACTGACTGTTCCACTCGAATATATGTCAGCGACTACTGTTGACCAAGGTAGTTCAGGAATCTAGTTTAGCAGAAATTGCTTTGTGCAAATGCGGTTTAGTACTATTACAGACTGAACAAGATAAAAGAAAAGGCCAAAATACTAGTCTTCTCTCCCTTCTTTTGGTAGGCACAATACAAAATATGGATACACTCATGTTGTAAGAAAGTAGGAATGACAACTTTACGACCTTTGAAAATTATACCATCTTCCATCAACATCTCATCTCTCTAAGAAAAATAAGGTTATGCTTCTGTTGGTGCACAAGACTGCTTTGAAGGCCATCCAACATTGATGAAGTGGTTGAGCTTTTGCAAAATTGGATCAGTCTTTGTATGATCTCTTAGCTCATCAAGTCTTGTGGTAGAAAAATGATGCACTTCATGTCAAAGTCAAAATTCACTGTATCAAGCTTTTCTGTGGTATTTCTGGGTGATTTGGGTAAAGTATCAGCCAGATAAAAAGTTTGCCTTTCGTGCAGACCAATTTGAAGTTGTACTTTTGCAATCTGAGCATCATTTCTTTGTAGTCTTGCTGGAGCTGTATGCATAGGCTTCTTTAAAATAGTGACTAGAGGCTGATCATCAGTCTCAAGCTGGATAGCTCGGCCATATAATTATGGAACTTCGAACATGCAAACACAATTGCCAAAAAGTTCCTTCTCAATTTGAGCATACTGCCATCTCAGTTTGGGTCAGAGTTCTAGACACACAAGCTACTGGTCTGCCCTCTTGAAGAAAAACTATACCAAGACAGAACTTTGAAGCATCACAGGAAAGAATCACTGGTTCATGGATATCATAGTTTCTTAACGTAGGTAGACTGGCAATTTTCTGTTTCAGGTTATCAAATACTCTCTGGTGTTGTTCCAACCATGATCAGGCAAAATTTTTGCGCAACAGCTCTCTAAGGGTGCTGATAATTCACTGAAGTCTGGTATAAACGTGCCCAATGGTTAACCGTACCAAGAAAACACTAAGGCTTAGACAGTGTCTGGAGCTGGCATTTCAACAACAGCCGTTTGGAAGGATCTGGTCATAAGCATGAACTGGTAAATAAAATGACCTACGTAAGTAACTCCCGGTAGTCTGAATTTACATTTCAGAAGTTTGAGTTTTAGATTCACTTCACATTCTCTTGCTAGACCTTTCCTGAGGTTTCTGTCATGCTCGGCTTCACCATTGCCTCCAACTAGTAAATTACTATTACAGCACACTGATAGCCTGAAAACAAAATTTGCTCCATTGCATGCTGAAAGACTTCACTGGCAGAATTTATTCCAAAAGGCATTCTGAGAAATCTGTATCTACCAAATGGTGTACTGAATGTAGTCAGCAATGAAGATCTGCAATCAAGCATTACTTGCCAAAATGAACTCTTTGCATCCAAGACAGAAAAAACAGTGGAATTTGGCATGACGGTAGCAACTTCCTTGACTGTACGCATAGGATGGTGGGGTCTCTTTAATGCTTTGAGTCTCTTGGGTCAATACATAATCTGATTTCATCTGAGCTTTTCTTATGAGTGCCTACCATGGAAGACACCCATTCAGTTGATTCTGTAACTGGACAAATCACACCTTGCTGCAACATTTTATCTAACTGGACAGACTCTGTCCTGCATACTATCAGAACTTTTCCTGCTGGTCTGACCACTGGACTAACCTCTGGGTCTAATTTCATGCAGTACACAACTAGAAATGTACCTAGTTTGTCTTCAAAAACATCAGCATACTCTGATAAAATAGGATTGGTGAAACTGGAACTAAAACATGTGCTTATGTGATGGATTTCTTTGGTTTTCATTCTAAAACTATCTCTGAGACCTAATAATGACTGCACAGGTCTTGACTACATAAAACTGCAAGCTGTAACTGTTCCCAGCTGAATAGCATGAATGCACTACTGAGTCTTTGGTTTGAATCTCTTCACCTCAATAAGCAACAAGCTTCGCACAATTGGCCAAATTAAGTTGTTCACCAGCACTTACTCTAGCAAGTGTTTCTGCTGACATAACATTACACTGAGCTCTGTGGATTTACCATTAATCAGGACAGTACAAAATGATTCATTCTTTACCAACAAATCTACTGCATTAACCTTTTCGCCAACAACTGATACACCATCTACACAGAAAGCAGAGTTGCAGCTTTCTATATGATGAGCTTGCTTTTTTGAGTGACCTTTCTTAATAAATGAATGAGGCTTGCTTGATTTACAAAGCTTTTTAAAAGTGGTTCCATTTTTTTTTTTTTTTTTACACTTATGGCATTGTTGACCAAATGCTAAGCACTTTTCTCTTTTGGATTCATAATTGGCACCACAATTACACAGCTAACAATGGGACTTGACTTGGGCTTTGCTGACTCACCTTTATGCTGCACTGAACATGTCTGTTTTACTGAGCTAGTCTTAGAACTTGTGAGAAAGTTACGGGCTCTCCCTGGAAATCCAGCAGGGACTGCAGCTGCCATGTGCTTGGGACAGTTAGCCACATGCTGCATGCTGTCTACGTTTGCTCTAGAGGCTGCTGAAACCAAGCTCTTATAATTTGCAAGCATACTTGTGTGCCTTTCTGCAAGCTCGTGTATTTGACAAACCTTTATGGCTTTGCTAAACGTTAAATCACAGGCTCAAAGCAAAATCTCTCTCACTGCAGCATTAACACCACACACAAGCACGTCTTTATCAACTCGTCTTTCAAGTCACCAAATCTGCACGTTTTAGCTTTGTTTCTCAAGTCAGTAATATAAGCTGCAAAAGTTTCTCCTGGCTTTTGGTCTCTTGTATAAATTAAGTACCTCTCCAATGTAACATTTGTCTGAGGGTTACATATTTCTCTAAATTTACATTTCAAGCACTTTGGGTCCTTCCTCCCTTGATTCAGCCTATACAACAATATGGCAGTTTTCCCCTTCTCCTACATATACTGCTGCATACTCAAATGAACGCTCTCTTTCAATAGCTTCTGACCCCACTAGATTAACGGAATAAATGTCCTAGTATGCGCGTCTATCAGAAAAAGCCACTTGTATGAACATTTTGTATTCCTGCTCAAATACTCTCTAATTCTCTACAATATCATGATCAAAAGCAAGTGGTCTGGGTCTAGGAAATGCCTCTGCATGCAAACACAGTAATAAAGACTCTTGTATGAACATACACACATCAGCCAGAAATGCTCAACAGCACAACAGACTAAAATAACTGCACTTTGCCATAGTACAAGAACACTTTGAAATCACTGTACTCTGTGAAACCACCCTTTATCAGTTTAAGAAACATATGACTGCACTTTGCAAATGAACTGTACACAGCACAAGAAACTTTTTGAAATTACACTTTGCACACAGTAAACTCTTCAAAATAATTGTACTGTAATAAAACGTGCTGCAAACACTTTGCACACACTGAGATACTTCAAACTCTAGCTATACTCTGAATAGCTTTAAGTCAATGTGAAATAGCACACACCAAAAAACAAAGTAATTTACTAAAATACAGACACTTTGCTTTTCCATGCTCACTTTGCCCTTTTATTGTACTCATTATGCTCATTTGACTTTTAACATGCTTGTTACACTGATCTGCTTTTAACATGCGCGTTATGCAAATTCTGAATGCACTCAAGTATTTCAAATAACTATCAAATATCATGGCTTCAAACATTTCACTTAATCAATAATGAGTTTTAAGCTTTGCAAATGCTTCACATTGTTTTCTTTTCGAAATAAACAATTTATGCAAGTTTTTCATTACCTGAAATTCATTTGAGCACTGGATCACTGGACCCATTCAATATACCTCCACCATCAACTCAGCAGCTTATGGCTTGAAGAAGTTTCACTATTGATTCCATTCTGGCACCATGCTGCTCGTCTGGTCAGGATAAAACAGACGAACAGCTGTGGGTGCATTTCAAGCAACTTTATTATATACAAACAAATCAGGATTGAGGCCTAGTAACACACTACTGCACTCATACATGTTAACACTCTGGCAGTTCTCTCAAAATGGCACTACTGCCTACATGTGCTCTCTATTAATACATATGCCCTCACTTTGAAATGCTTAAAGTTACAACACACACACTGCTCTACAACAGGAACCTCTTGCACAGAACCCAAAGTCAAGAAATTTTGAAGAACCTCAAAGAAGTAGTTAATCGAGAAGGCTGAGGAATGCTCATAAAATGAACACGGGATTTCCACACCATGAAATACCCCTGAAGAAAAAATAGAACCCAAGAATTCTGAGTGATCTGAAGCCAAACAGAAGAGAAAGAGGAATGTGGCCAAGAAGAAATGGAGAATCATGCAGCTCCTGGTCTGTCCAAAAAGGAAAGCTTCAGAGTCCCTGAAAGCTGGGAGGAATCCATTTGCCGCTCTTCCTACCTTTAGTAGAAAGGCAAGATTGCCTATGAACAAAGGCAGGCATAGCAGGGTAGTTTCTCTGAAATTTAGGCAAAGGAAAAACAAACACGTTTAAGCTCCTCATAACTACATTTAATAGAATAACGAAGGACTTGAGAGGATGCCATAGCAAAGCAAGAACAAAAGTTTTACCCTCAGGGTCTAGAAAATCAGAAATAACTTGAAAGGCCTGAGAAAGAAGAGAACGCATACCTGGAGATATGGGTCTGAGAATTAATAGCCCTAAAAGCTAGGGTAGCAGAAGTATAAACCTTCTTACCCAACCTTTCCATAGTTCTGCCATCCTTGTCAGAAGGCAATAACTTGGGCGAAAGAAGCAATTGAGATGGCTCATCAGAGGCTACAGACACGACAGAGGGGTCAGCAGCAGGACATTTACATAGGAAAGAACAGTCCTCTGTCACCCTATAAAACTTGTCAGGCTTCTTGGGAGCAAGGGCCAGAGAATCAGGTGCATGACAGACATTGGAAAAAGCACCCAGCAAAGCAGCCAAAACAGGAGGAACAGCCGCAGGTTTAGGCGAGTCCAACTGCAGCAACTCTTAGTACTACTTTCAGAGACCTGAGCACAATCCCACTTAAAAAAATTTTGCATCAACCTAGAGTGAATGTCCCCAAAGGAAATTTGCTCAAAGGGGACATCTGGACTAAAAGATTCTTCCTCCTCTGACCATAGTCTAAAGGAGAAGGCATCCGAGAAGAATAGGTCAGAGGTTCATTATCCGAATCAGACTCCTCAGAAGAATCCTGTTCTCTAGGCCTTTTAAGGGGAGAAGAGGACCAAGAAGGAGCAGGTACCGAAACCCCTTGAGGAGGCTTTAAGAGCATTAAAGCAGCAAACAGCCCCTGAATGAACTTTGTGTTTCCCTAGGAACAAAACGCGTTTAAATTTTTTGTTTCTTTTTTAATGGAACGTCACCCTCCAGAAAGCTGAGGAGGCTCAGACCCAGGACAGCAGTCGAGAACTGTAGTAGGAACTTCTTCCCAAACCAAAACTAAGGAACTCCTCTAGGCCCCTTCAAAAAAAGTCAGCCATGGTTCCCCCCGAGCATCCCAGATGGACGCCTGCAAAGCCTCTTCAGACATGCTGCCAGACAGACCCTCATCAGCCTCCAATACGGCCACAGGACAGAAATCAGACAAAGCAGCTGGGTGAGCCTCCAGGTTTGCAATGACTTTGGGAGAAACACCTGGCAGAGGAAGATTCCTGCTGTACTTTCACCTTTCTCTTCCCTAATAGCTGACCCATGGGGTGGGGGACTCCTTCCATTGTATCTTCTTTAGCGAGAAGCTTAAGACACTAGTTCTCAAGATACAAGGAAAGGGAAGAAAGTCTACTGCAAAGTGTTTTCATAACAAATAGAACAAGACATATAGTCATGAGAAGCTCCTAGACAAAAAAAGGACACTTATCGTGGTGGTCTTTATGGGGAATCTGTCTCCCACACTGGCATTTACCCTTCCAGGATGGCATTAACCCCAAAGAGCACAAAAAAAGAAAATACCCAACAGGGCACTTACCTGCAACAGAAGTCAGCAAACAGGCGTAGGTAGATACTGGAGAACGAAAATGCATTCAACTGGCAGAAAACGGATGCAGGTAAATAGACCAATGGTAAAAAGATATGTTCAGACTGGCAGCAAAGTAGTTCTGATTATGGCAAGCCTGAACGTCACCTTTATGCCTAATACTATACAAGGAGCATTTGGGTGATGTTTGGCATATCTTTTAAAAGCAAGTAGTCTTTGGTAAACAGTGCGGACATTCAGGCTTCCAAGGCAGGAAATCACATCAAGAATACTACAGCAGTTTAAGTACATCAAATTCTCACATTTTTTCCCCACAGCACCCACATTGTCACAGTACTTTATCCCCATTATCAATATCCCATTTCTTTATGTTCTCTTATGTCTCATAATACTATACTCATTCATACATTTAAATATACCCATCTATATTCATTTTAAAGTTTTCCCAAATTTTTTTTTTGCCATCTACAAAAATATAAATGTGGAAACATTGCCACATTTTCTTTCCTCTATAACCTTATATTTTATATTCCATTTCACCGGTAGCCTAATTTTCCCTACAAAATCCTCTACTTCATAAAAGGTTTACGAACATTTTTCTTCTGTCTTTTTTTGAAACCTCTCCCCATCATCTTTTAATTCTTTCCATGGCGATAGCAAAAAAAATTACAATCATATTATACAATTCTTTTCCCCATCAGCCTCACTTTTAACTTCCATTTCATTTTATTCTCATTATTTTCCTTCCATCCTGTCCTTCCCCCATTTTTTTCTTCCCATACAATATCTTATTTTTGTCTTCTACCTTCCCCATTAACTAAAATAAATGCCTAAATGTGTTTTTTTAAATATTATTATTATTATTATTCAAGCCACTTTCTTTTTCATTGCAAATTATCCCTCTTCTCAGCAGGTTCAGCCTTGAGGACCAAATGAAGCCTGAATATCTCTAATTACTCTTTTTCCATTTGAACAGGAAACAAGCCCGCCAAATGTTATTTTTCCTAATACACAAATTAGTTAACACAGCTTTCTAAAATGATAAATGAAAATTATTAGCTTGGTAGAATTTGTTCTGGTATCTCTCTCCATTAACGGATTACATTTTTCATCTCTCTAACCACTTCTCCTTTTAAAACTTTGATGTTAGAGAAGAGAAAAATAATACAGAGATCTCCCCTCTTCTACCTCATACTGTTCTATGATCTGAAAACTCAAGACATATGTACTGCCCCTGCAATTTAAACTAAATACTCAATTTCAGTCTTAACTCATCAACACCTATGATGTAGAATGTCAAACTTTTTGGCGACATATACACATCCTGCATTATGCAGCATTTCCTGAAAAAATTCCAAGTTAAAAGGCAGAATATAAACAAATGTAAATAAAATATTCTGCGAGCAATAAAAGCTATTAAAACTCGACAAATAGCAACGCTACAATAAAGAAGTTTTCGTTATAGTAATTAGTATATTCATAGCCTTTCTAAACATATATAGTATAATGCATACACAAACCCAGAATTATATTTTTTGCTAAACCTTTTCAAACAAACTGACATCTTGGAAACTATACAACCTAGACATATATTGTTAAAATACTTAACCAGATACAAGCTTTCACATGACAGCAAGGAATCGCAGAGCATTAAAGCAGTGAATCTCTCTCCCTTTCTCTCTCAAGATGTACAACTTAGCAAGTAAATATCAAAGAATTTTCTTCATCGGTTTCACCTGATGCCATGCAACAGCATGCAAATCATTTTTGATGTATTAATACTGATTAATGTCATTATTACTAACAAGATTTCCAGTACAATGTGATATAAATGGCATTAATTACTCTTGCCATGCCATTTCTGTCTATACCCCTCAATAAAATGTATGTCTTTCAGTAATGAAAATATGAATATTAAGCGACAGAATGCGACCGATTTCTCTACTGCAGCACATCCTACATTAACATACAATGTCATTTTGCTAATAATTCCCAGTTCTAAATGTGCTTATCTGCTGGTAATGGAACTTTTAAATGTTCAAGCCTATAGATCCATTCTCTATTCTTTCCTACTTTTGATCTCCACATTTTAACTTACTTAACATCTTAAAAATGTGCTGTTTTTCACTTTTCTTTCCTACAACTTAAGTTACACAATGTTTAATTTCTTCAAACTTCTCAGCCATATTAGTATACACATAAAAATCTCAATTTATACACTTCTTTCTCTATCACTACAATTCCTGATAGCAACAAAAATCCTAGATGCAACAGTACTATTTCAGAACATGTCTCATTTCCTACCAACCAGTCTGCCCCCCTCTCCACACACACACACACACACACACACACACACACACACACACACACACACACACACACACACACACACACACACACACACACACACACACACCTCTGTAGTAATTTTCAATTTTGTTACATTTGGTATCTAACATGCAAAAACTTCAACCAACTATTCCACCACCACACCAAACCAAATAAAATTAAATCTAAACAAACAAAATACATTTCTTGTATGCATTTTATTTCCAGATCTTCCCCAAAGTCTCCCACTAAGTTTTAACCATCTTATACTTCTCCTAATGCCACTTCTCCCTCTAGACTTTCTAAAATTGCAAATCTGTTCTCACTCAGTAAAATAACCTTAGTTTTGAGCCATTTCTTCTCTACCTCTTCATTGTGTTAAACGTTCTTCCTTATTTCCTTCCTCCATACCACCTTCCCTTTCGGCAACTTCTGTAGTAATATTTATGTTTGTCTTTGAGCTTACCTCTTCATCTACTCTCTTTCATATCCCAATATGTTATAGTCAAATACAAAACATGAAAAATTTGGCCACTTGTTTAAAAGTTTATTTATCGTATGCATTTCTTTCTACATACAAAGTGCTGCAGAATGATAAGCGGTAATAATTTTCATACTGGTCACACTGGCGGTATTTTTACTACCACTAGTTGTCTTCTCTGTGGAGACAGAGAAACTTCAAGTCTGTCTCCTTTCAGTTCCATCTTCCTTGTCTAGCTGCATCTGCACAACTTCCAAAGAACCCTACTGCAGAGGTAAACCATTAAAACTAGCAACACCAACAGATTGGGAAGGCCTCCCATTTCCCTTCACTAGCTGTTGCTTCATTTCTCCAACTTCTCAGTTTCTACCACCAATAAAACTCTCTCCACCAAGTCATTCCATTGTGTTTACTCTCCTTCCTCGGACTGGTTCATCAAATCTACCGGCCCTTGCCTCTTCAATCCTCCATTTTCCAAATCTGCAAAAATTATTTCATCTCTTTTCCTTCCTTCAGTAAGTTCTCTTGCTCTTCTCTCACTCTCTGCTGTACTCTCTGCCATCTTGAAATCCCTGAAACTGCAGAAGCAGCCCACCAGCACCACCTACCAAGTCCACAGAGTGCTTCACTTTCTCTCCTCCAGAAGAGGTGTCCTTTAACAAAAGATAAACAAAACACTATTTACAAAATATACACTTACAGGTACATATATCTACACATGCCTATATACCATCATTCTTCCATAATTGACCGCCATGCCTTTCACAACTGTAATCTAATTTTAAAATATCGGACAAAATCCCTTTCCCATTAAACCATACCAATCTTTCATTCCAAATAAGAATTTTAGGTAATATGCGTTATGTACCCTTCTCACATTTTTTGTTTTTATAATATTAATAATCATTCATATCTATATTGTTTACATCATTAATATTCTCAAATAATTGTTCACACAATTTTTTTGAGAGAGTTCAACCAGCCTTTTACATTCAAAACACACACACACATTCTGTTCTCTTCCTCCCCACAACACACACTTTCACCTTCTTTTACATGGCATATTTTCATCTACCGATAACTTGCCTATCAATCTCTATAGAAAATTGGCACTCTACTTTAAATGGCTTTTATCACTTCCTCCAAGTTTCCCCATAGATTTACATAATATTGTTTTGAACATCAATGTACTACATTACATTTCTTGATAAATACTATATAAATGAATTTGACTACTGACTGGGAATGTCTGAATGAGCTTGCACCCTTTTTCAGCAAAGGCCCGGGGAAAAAAAGCTCCACAAAGTATTACATACACCATAATGTTTACAAGCAGTACAGTATACATGATTTAAATATGCATTATAAATGCTTGGATTTCAATTGGAATTCCAAGTTCTCTTATTCTCATCACCTCCTACAATTTTCTGTACTTATAAACATTTTCAATATTAATGTCTCATTTTCTTCCTTCCCTCGCTAACACTTACATTTAAAGAAGCAGAACAACTGGATTTAATAAACCCAATCCCCCCTTCATCTTCACTCATATGCAAACCTTTTACTGGGTTTAGTTTTAAACCACACGTAAAAGAAAAACTTGCAGCTAGTGTTTTCATATTTTTCTGGGATCATACAAATATTTGACACATATGCTATTTTCCCATTAAATAAAGAATTTATCAGATATAGATAGGTATTATATGGGGGACTTAATTTTTAATTTTGTATTAAAACTTTCCTATTGTCTGATAACTACATATTTCCTTCCCAAATGGTATCCTAACAAAGATACTTCACTGAAAAATACATCCCCTCCAACACATTACCCAGACCCTTACTTTTTCTTTATTCAAAGCCAAACATTCCTCTCAACCATATTCATTCTTAGTAACCACAGGTATATCATCTGCATATACCAAAACTACTGGAATCACTTTTTGTATTACATATTTTGTATACTTCGTTTTATAAGTTACAACATTACTGCATTCATTACCAATGCAAACAATATCCCATAAGTGGGATATCCTTGCCTTATACCATAATTCATTCATATTTCTTTACGCAGCCACCCATTCACTGACACACACACACTATCATTTTGATATACTGACATACACACTACTTTTCCATAACATCCCACAAAGCACCATGCCCTACTGTATCAAATGCATTACAAACAGCACCTTCCCCATTTTAACTTACATTATGCACACATTTCTTGAATCACCAATAACTAATAGAATCCCTTCCCCTTTATACCATATATATTTTCTTTTATAATGTTCATTCTTTTTTGCATTATTCTCACAAATTTATAAATCTGTATTATTTAATGTGATAGTCTCCATTTCTTTTTATTTCCATCTTTCTTCCATATAAATGTTAATATCCCATAAAATATTTTCACAAAACAAACCCTTTCTTTCAACCATTCATTCAAACTGGTTTACAAAATACTCTTTGCCAATCCCTTAACGTCTTGCACATCTCATACTGCACACTGTCTGGGCTAGATACATATTTAAGTAAGTCAGCCAAATTCACTAACAGCAATAATTTAGCTTTCAAATTCTTCCTTCATTCATTCTTGATTTTTTTTCATTCCATTTTCTTTTTACTCTTATACACATCTTCCACATACTGCACTACAATACTCAATTTGCTCTTGTTCTTTTACATTTTTATAATTTCCCCCTCATTATACTAATATCCTCCTTTACTGTTTTACCCAAATATTCAAAAACCTCCTACCTTCTCAGTTGTAAATAATACCTTTGTTTAAACAGTAATGTCAATTTTTTTTATTTCCTTTTCCATATCAGAACATTCTCTCATATCCATGTCTAAATTATCCAATACATTTCTATACATCTTTCCATACTTCACTTTCTCTTCCCTTCTTACATCCTGCCATTGGAAAAAATACACTCAAATTCAACCCACCATTAAAGACCAATCCCTTCATAGCTGTATGATTCCTCCCCAACTGCAGTGCTTCCTACTCTCCAAATTCATCCCATAATTTCTCATTTATTCTTCTTAATCCCCTTTCTACTTTAATATACTCCCTTTCTTCCATCACCTCCATCCATATTGCTAAATGATCCGAAAAACCTGTATCTACTGTATCACCATCTGCTAAACCAAACCTTCCGAAAGTACAAAATAATCAATTTCAGATTCAACTGCTTCTCTTCTACTCATCCAATGACGTGCACCATGCAGCTAGCTTACCACTTTTTATCACTTCTTGTATTTTAACATCTTTCTCTTTTTATATTTTACAAAAAAAAAGGCAAAATCAACTACTGAATTATCATTGTAGAGACAGCAATGGTGTCTCTGTTATGCTTAAACAGTACAAGTGAAACTCTGCCTGAACAAGGATAAAAATTTATTTTAATCAAACACCAAGCACAAATAAAAAACGGTTAAGCGCTTTCATCTGTAAGATACAGACTTCATCAGAACAGTGAATCATACAGCCAATTACTTTTTTAGAAACTTTTTGGCGCCGCTTGATACAAGCGCAATACCACGTAACCAAATTTAAAATGCCACTACATAAAATACCACAAATTGCTATTACAAGATAGTACATAACTCGGTAGTACTTTGTTAAAAAGATAAAATCATATTAAAAACTTCTTATATAAGCACAAAATTACAATTCCTATTAAAAAAAAAAACTTATTTTACCCAAGCTATAAAAGCTGTAAAAGGGGTTTTGATGAAAATGTAATCGTTAATACCAGAATATTTTGTAGCATTTAACATTTGCCATTCACTTTCTTTCCTACCGAGGTTCAATCTACATCCTACTGCTTCATTAATTACAACACACTATTTTTTTGTTAGACATACTGATACTGGTTTTCAATCGGAAAGATTTAGAAAGGAAACGTTTTCTAATGAATACCTTGATTATACTAGCAACCATCCCAGACATATTTTAAGAAATACCTATAAAGGTCAATGTATACGGGTAGCAAGAATGACTTCCAATTACGATTTAATGGTTACAGAGATTAATAATATAAGGGCTATGTTTGTCAATAGAGGCTATCCCATACTATTATTGGATGATGCATCGGCTTATGTTATTAAAGAATGGGGTAGAAAATATCCCCCTATCTTAGGCATTGGTTCTGAGAAAATATTTAAAATAAAAAATAAGGAGCAAAATGATTTCAATAGAGTATGTGTATTAACATATGTCTCCTTATGTGAAGTGTGTGAGAAATATTATGGAAAAGCATTGGAATAGGTTAGCAGTAGATGAAGAAGCTAGGAGGGTAGTTGGTATAAAACCGTGCTTTGTATATAAAATGGGTATGAATATAAAGAATTTATTGAATATTATGACACATGAAAAAGCTGGATTGGATAGCCACACAAAAAAATGTGGATTCTGTAAACAGTGTTTTGTAATTAATGAAGCAGTAGGATGTAGATTGAACGATGTCAATAATACTTATGTGAAGTTCAAAAAGGGAAAATTGTAATAGCAGGAATATTGTTTATTTGGCCAAGTGTACAGTATGTACAGCTTTCTATATAGGAAAAACAAAGACAGTTTAGAAAGCGTATTTATGAACATTTATACAAAATCAAGATTAAAGATACTAAAAATGCTTTGTTTAGACATATTAGTAAGAATGGAGAAGCACATAAATTTAAATTTGCTATAATTGATGTTAATGTATCACCCCGGGGTGGTAATTATAAAGCCTACCTCGGTAGGAAAGAAAGTGAATGGCAAAATGTTAACAAATGCTACAAAATATCCTGGTATTAAACGATTACATTTCCATCAAACCCCTTTTACAGCTTTTATAGCTTGGGTAAAATAAGTTGTTTTTAATAGGAATTGCAATTTTGTGCTTATATAAGAAGCTTTTAATATGATTTTATCTTTTTAACATAAGGTACTACAGAGTTATTATGTATTAGCTTGTAATAGCAATTTGTGGTATTTTATGTAGTGGCATTTTAAATTTGGTTACGTGGTATTGCGCTTGTATCAAGTGGCGCCAAAAAGTTTTTAAAAAAGTAATTAGCTGTACGATTCAGTGTTCTGATGAAGTCTGTATCTTACAGATGAAAGCGCTTAACCGTTTATTTGTGCTTGGTGTTTGATTAAAGTAAATCAATCAATTTTTATCCTTGTTCGGGCCGAGTTTCACTTGTACTGTTTAAGCATAGCAGAGACACCTGTCTCTACAGTGATAATTCAGTAGTTCTTTTTATATTTTCCCTTTAAAGCACAATGAAAGCCCCCTGCAATGGAGATTTTTCATGTTAACCACCACGCAATTTAATATTTGATAAAACAGATTCTCTTTCAGTGCCTTTTGTATATGCATATAAAATTCTATAAATCTCTCTCTCCATCTCACATTCACAACAGTAAAAATATTAGGTGTAATATTGGGAAGGTTTTTTTTTTCCTTTTACTTTGTAAAAAAAAACAGTACAGCCACTCATTTCCACTCCACAATTTCTGTTTGCAATCATTATTCACTTGTCAGGAGCCTTACATCCCACCAAGAAGATATAATCTACTTCACAGTTAGCACACCCCATCCCCAACTATATATACCGACTCAGAGGTCACACTACAGTCGGGAAAAGGGCAAGCAGTTTGCCAACATCAGGAAATGTGCCCTTTTCCCCCACTGTAGTGGGGTCTCTGAACTGGTATATAGTTGGGCAAAGCCCCCCACTTGGGTGGGTTTGAAATAGTATGGTATAAGAAGCAGGGAAATGTTGGCCAACTGGTTACTTTCTCAGTGTCCAACTTCCTCTGAACTCAACTTTCAATTAATCAACATTCGAGGTCTACTGTTCGCTCATTGGAGTTTGGAGGAAGAAAACTTCAATGAACGAACAGACTCACCAAGAAGGGAAGCAGAAAGTGCAGCAACAAAAATGTTCCCCCTCACAAAGAGGAGGAGAGGAAGTTCCCCGGTGCCCTGTCCAAATCTCCCCTAATTAGTACAAATACCACCTAGTGGCTCTAACCCAGACCAAAAGTAAAATAAACAAGGGAAAAGCTTGGGGAGGGGAAGGTGCAGGATCAGCTCTTAATTCACAAATGCTGCCCTTCCTCAGAAAATTGGTTAATACTACAGGAGAAATATCTGGCCAATAACTGCATAAAAAGTAAACTCCTCAGTGGAGGCATTAAAACTACTGTAGTATTTCTGCCAAGCTGTTTATAGTGAGATTATTATTATACAGATACATACTTCAGCAAACTCAAGGTACTTAAAACTCTAAAACAAAAAAAACAAAACTGAGAAGGCTCCTGTTTTGCGCAAATTCTTTTGTTTAAAGTCAGAGCTTCTAAAAATACTACTGTTTTTGATGACAACTAGAATGAGCTTCTAAAAGCATTAAAAAGCTTAATGCCAACTAAAAATTGTAACTATCATGATCTCTCCCATCTAATTCAAATAGTAGGAAAGGGATATAATTTCTCTTCCTGACATACTGCTTAGTGAAGAAGTCAGTAACACTTTATTTTTACAAACAAGTCAGCAAATTTATGGCAATCACACAAGGAGGTGGTGCTCACTGGGTAGAATATTTACTGCTCAAATCTGAGCTTTCTTAAGCAGCAGTAAAACTGATAAGTGAAATTATCAAATATCAGGATATAGCAGCACCCAAGACCTCCCCAAAATATACAACTTTAAAGTACAAATTTGATATTTATTTACCATCTAGTTAAGCGTTTAGTTCTCAAAGTAGCCACCAGTATATAAACCAGAACCACAAGTGCAAACAAGATATATTCACATTCCTTGCAGACACCAAAAGCAACCGGATTCAGATAAATTTCAAATTCAAGTGCTTACAAATTAAATCAGTACAGTCATTTGCCTGTAAATTACAAATGAAATGCAGCAATAAAAAAACAGCCATTATAAAATAAAAGCAGGTAGTAGTTACTGCTCTGAAAGGCTAAATAATGTACACTAAGCGAAGACAAAGTTATTCACCTCATCTTTACCCCATTGGGTTAGTTTCATTCTGCCTATGGCCTATTAGCAGAGGATACCCAAAGTGGTAGTCATACAGCTTACAGAAGTTTGGCAAGGGCACTAAGGAAATTAATCAAGTGCCAAGAGATCTCTCACATCTATGTAAACTACCAACTTGGGCGGATGGTACATACGGCAGATTAACACCTCACTTCAATGATGGCATAGTAAGCGTGCAGCACCATCTTGTGCTTTTACCAAAGGCAAAGCCAAGCAAATAAAAAGGAGTTTCTACTTCTTCACTGCCCAGAGATCCATATTACATTTCAGATACTCAAGAGGACAAATGACATGTGAAGCAGAGATGCTTGTTCGTCATCTTACTTAAACGATTGCGTCTTTCCCAGCAGCAAAGTAACTGTCACAGTTCCTTGTCACATAGCAGGTATTTAGGTAACTAACTGGCCAAGCAAGAAGTGAGAATTCATAAAAACTACCCAGAAATCTGAAGCTGGCTTTTTGCCCCTCAAGGTCCAATGCAAACATGGCAAATTTACACAGAGACAAAAATGGAGGCAGTACTACCTACAACTTGAGCTGCAGGACACAAATCATAAAAATCAGTCAGACACCAGATGAAAGAAAGTTACAAACAAGTAATGAATCATTTCTATACAGAGTAAATGAAAATAAGTTTTACAGAAGCTCACTAGCTCCACTCACAGTTCTCTCACATCGTATCACCTAGATGCTTAGCACCCAGAAACACTGATGCCTTAAAAATGTCTTTGCATCAATTTCGCCTTACCACAGATCATAAAGATCCTACTTTCTATGTTCAAATGAAAACTTCACACTAGTTCAAAAAGAAATTAATTTCAGGTTGCATGACCTGACCTAGACATAAAACATTCCTAGACGATTAATACTGGAGACAACAGAAATTACTTCTGATCAAAGGCAGTTAAGTTTCACTTTAATTGTTAATACGTGAAGTTAAGTGTTAACATTTTTTTAAATCTAAAAGAACAGGGCCGAATTAAGTTGCAGCAACATTACATGAGCAGGATTAACGAGGATTTTACATATGAAATTACCATGAATCCAAATTCCATGAGCAGGTTAACCTGAAAGTCACTTTTTTGTTGTTAATTTAATTTATATACACTAACTCCATAATTACACAACAGTGGAGAATGCAGCAAACTCTAGGTACACTGAAAGTGGTACCATTAGGACTCACAGCATAAAACGAACAGCTGTCATGTACACACAGATAAGCACTCATTTTTTCTGGTAAGCATTACATTCCATAGAAAAAAAAAGTCAAATTTACTAATAGTCTAAAACACATACTACAAGTCTTATCAGGTCTTCAAAATGGCAGCTTTCTGGGACAATGAAGAGCAAGCCTGTTCACACTGACACCACAGAAGTATTACAGGGAAAGCCTGGCAGTTCTTTAAAGTTTACAGGCTTTACTACAATCCCTGCTAATGTTATTTCGTTTACTGTGAAGACGGCTTAAAATCTATAAAACAGCCTTCAGTCAACATATCAAGTTAATTCAGAAACAGGGAAAAAATACAAGTTTGTAGATGCTACGAAATCACAGAACTGTCACCATACTCTGCTCCATACATAATAGAACTCTGTAGCTTGCGGTTTAATAAAAATTTAAATTTTTATTAAGGATATACCCACAATTTTGTTGTATCCCTCGCTGACATCACTGCTGGCATAGTGTGGGGATGAGCCCATAAACTTTATTAGAGGGGGCCCCACACATGCTCCCATAGTGCACACACTCAAGTCCTCTCTACACTGAGCTTTACCTGATCTCAATGAACTTTTCAGTGATATTACCCAACAGGAAATTTTTTTTTTACACAAAGGATCTATTTTCCCCAACACTGTACCATAAAAATAGACATAAGAGGAAAATGCAGCAATGCAGTACAGTTACAACTTGCTATTTTGCACAAAATTAGCTCAAAATTGCAAAGGACATACTAAACGACTATTACTTCATTATGGCTGGGGAGAGTAAAAGGGGACATACTGCACTGGAGGAAAGGACTCAGAAATACAAGAGGCCTCAAGAAGGCAAAGTTAAAGTAAAAGAAACAATATATATTACTTACAGAAATTCTGATGCATTAATACAACATAAAATACAAAGATATGATAAATACAAGTTTTGGAGATTTACTTTAGTCAGTTCTAGTTGCTACTCACTGTTACCACCACCCAAAATGGGTACTTTGTCCTCTTTGTTGGTCCATAACAATCAGCACCCCAAAAGGTCACTTTTGGTGGTGGTTATTGACCAAGAGGAAACGGTGCCCTTTTTGGATGGTCGTTATGATCTAAACTTTTTTTTATTTTTACAAAAGGGAAATAAAGGAAAAACATAGTGTTATACACAAATGCAGCAGTATGATTAAAGTGGCCACCAAAATGAGTGTAAGTTTTGTAACATGAATTTAACATACCAACGGTGTAAAAAAAAAAAAAAAAAAAAAGGGGCAAAAACAAAACCAGGAAAACCAAACCCTGCTTCCGCCATTATTTTGAATAAACTGTTGGGATTACTGCTTTGGTACATCATTTTGTCATTTTCAACTGCACCATTCCAGCCAGGCGGAAAAAGGGTTTGGTTTTCATGAATATAACACAAATCTGCATCACTCCATGTAAACTCAATAAAAAGGTAAATTTTCAGAGCACAGAGACCAAATCACAATTTTCTATTCATATTTATTCAGTATACGAGAAATGTAGTTACACAATGTCACTGGACACAAGGCTCTCATGTACAAGTACTTGCAATACCAAACAGCCATTCACACACACTACATCCACCTTACAAATTTATGGACCACAGACCCAAATATGCTATGGCTTTTAAATGTAATCCCTCAAAACCACAATGGATCCAAAAAATATCTTCAGCAACCTAACACTCTACAAAAGCACCCAATACAACTCCTACAGCTACATCCTATGGTGCTCACCTAAGTACGTACGGCATACCACCACACAACCCACTATTCTGGTGATAGCAGACACAGATGTCCCACTCACCAGGCTATGCAAAGAATGAGTCATGGTCTGCTGCCAATCATGGGCCAGGCTATGCAAAGAGTGAGTCATGGTCTGCTACCAGTCATGGGCCAGGATCCTTCAGATCATGCATGTGATCTTATACAGGTAATTATGGTTCAACGACCTGTCATACTCCATGTGGGTGAAAAACAAGAGGTACTTCCCTACACTATATGAAAGGAGACATAATGGAGCTCTCAGACTGACTGACTATCAGTCTCAGGCCAGTATGAGCTTTGCATTGAGCAGCACTCTACCTTTGTCAAAAAGGACTCCATAATATAAATAGAAAGCTTACAATATAGTGTCATTCAAAGGAGGTGGAATATTTGTCATCCTGGGAGGATATGGTTGACAAGTCAAGCTGCTCTGCCATGGATGGTCAGCAACAGTCCCCTCTGGGATTTCTAATACTGGCTAAAATCTTGGACACCCACATACTGCCTTTCTGAGGCACTGTCAACCTGACAAACCTCCCAATACAGCTAAACCAACCCAGGAAAACCTGAAGGCGATAAGGCATAAAGCCAGGAGTCTAAACAAGAAAATCCATTCCTGCAATATCTCCTCACCCTGGAAGATGCAGATTTCCATGCAGTTACTGATGGTTTACAGCCGCAGACAGCACACCAGCAGTGCAGGGCTACAAAGCCTTTCACACAGTTAGACCAGGTACTGCACAAAATGGGAAGGCTTCCGTTTACAAGCTCAATTCAAGGCTGCTCCATCAGTATGGGACACAAACTCCTCCATGTCCAACTTACACAAAGTCTCATACCATATCCTTACAGGATACAAGTCCACCCCTCTATGACCCAGGAAAGCCAGAACACTTACTTAAATGCTGTGAGAACACTCCCCATTCAACCCAACATCATACTCCTGGGTGACTACTTTAGCTACCTCAGTACAAACAGGGAATCATATATGACCCCCTCTACATGCAGGCCCAGGATTCCTGAACTTTATAAATGCCAATACCTTGTACCAGCTAGTACATACGTCCCCCTAAGGGGTACAACAATCCTCTCACAAATAAGGCAGAACCTGCACACTCCCTAGTGTGATATCCTTGTTGGTCAGGTCGGGCAATAAAGCTGCCTGCTTTGAAGTAAATTTAAAAACAGGGACACCAGCTAACTATAGAGCTTTTAGAAATTATTCTAGGGCAAACTTCCTACAACTGAGTGACAAGCTGGCAAAATTTCAGGCAATCACAAAACCTGAGACCCGAACTGCCTGTGCTAAATCGTTCACAGAAACCATGCATAATCATTAATAAGCCACATAGAAACAGTTGTATCTTCTCGGAAAAAGCACAAGTCAAACTCAAAAAGCAAGCTTCCCTGGTGGAATCCCAACATCAGTAGGTTGTGTAACATAAAGAAAAAATTAGTGTAAAAAAAAGGAGATGCAATGCCCAGGCATGCAATTAAGGAACATTGGGGGGGACAAATCACTTCTGCCAAAGCCAAATTTTGGGTAAAAATAGCCTGACAGGCAAAGGACAATCAAAAAGCTTTCTTTGGATACATCCAAAAACTCAAAGGAAATACGCAGCAATGTAACAAATTAACAATAAATTGTGCCACCTGTATGGAATTGAGGATATAGCAAATTTCCTGGCCGAAAAATGTAGCTCCAATTTCACCCCTCCCCACCTCAGGAAGCGCACACACATCCATAATCAACTCCCATTATTACCAGAGAACAGGTCCTCATCTCCAAGATCAAGAACATTGCTTCAATTGTTCCAGATAATATCACAGGATGCCTCCCTGATAACAGAAAGCATAGGCTCATTAAGTGATTTCTAGGCAAATGACCCTTAAGCACCTTTTTAAACCTAGCTATGCTTTGATTTGCAGACAGGGTTTGACCCCTTGTGTTTTTATAGGGAATAAACAGCTTGGGCATGTAAGCTGGGCACAAGTGGTCAAGTATTTACAAGCTAATAAAACCATAGATGCCAGACCAGGGGATACATTTTTGATTCCCAATCCAAAGGTCATGAACTACCAGGCCTACTAAAATCACTGTTTAACTACAGCCTCCAAACAATATATACACACACATCACACCCCAAACCCACTGGGAACAAATAATTATCAAATTTTATTGGGAAGCATGGCTAGGCTTAACACACACAACCAGGTCCAATCGCCTAGTAGCCATTAGGATGCTCCTGATACTATGATTATAGTTAACTGGAGAGGGGAAGAAAAAAAATTTTTTACGCAGTCTTGCAAAACAAAAGAGAGTTATCATTTTACATTAAAGACTGAACACCCCACCAGCAAATTCACCTATATAATACAAGATGTTGAGTTGCTCCAGCATCCAAAGGTGGACAAACCTGTGGTAGGCAACCAAGGAAGCACTACTACTGTATACATTGGACAGAGAAGATAAAGACTCATGGGTCTTGTCAAATGTTCTGCGAGTCTGCCATAACAGTTAAAAATTGCTTGTTGTTGATGCAAGCATGACTTGCACACCAACTCCCCAGTACACAGAACTACAAATTCTTAATTGCACACCATCTCATCATGAACAACTAATTCTGCAGGAGAAACATTTATGCATGCAATCTATCTTCAACCACTTCCAAATGTATGTTTTCCTACTCAATCTGGATATTCTATCACATCGTTTAAGCTTGCTTCCTTACCACATCACATTTTCGGCTTCAACTGCCAGCATACAGACTCTACAGGAAGTACAAGTGATGTAACCTTGATTACAAGAACAATACCGTTACTAATCAAGGAAATCAGCCACAAAACCATCGTAGCAAGCCTGATGTAGCACAAGCTGATCACTAGCCACACTGATTATGGTCAAGGGTGATGGGGGCACAAGAAGCAAAACAAACTTACAGCAATGTTCTATAATTATGACTGATATTACAAACACACTACTGAAAAAAAAATAAGGAACAGCTAACGCGATCAAAAACAGCAATACAAAAACAAACCACTCAGTCAAAAGCCATAACAGAACCAGCTTTTCAGATTTAAAACTGCCTTTCATCAGGACATTAAAACCACCTTGAACAATAAAACAATTCATTTGGCAAGGAAATGCTGATTCGTCAGCATACCCAGTCATAAAATAACATAGTAGTTTTGTCAGCCATCTATGGAAAAAACACACACACAAGACTCTTAAACATCTCCATGCTTAGTGGAAACATTTAAACTTTCCAAAATTACTAATCTGATACATTTGAACTGTTAACTTAAAAATTCTGTGAAAATGTTTAACCAGTACCGTATCACAAACTAAAAAATGATGTGCAGGTCTCACAAGTAAAACTACACATTTACCACATTTCAACAAACTTACGTAACAGCTGGATACCAAGGCACTGTCTGCTATACAAGCATTATCTGAAGATATGCACACTAAGGTATAATGATTAAATATTTTTAAATAGCTGTAACATTTACATCTAGACTCTTCCAAATGGCAAAGTAATTCTCTATTGTAACAGTAATGGCAAAAGTGACATAATTTACCATTATTACTACAAAACAGCTCTGGAATGAGGCTTGCTACTTTATGCATAAGCATTTTTTGATTCAATTAAGTATAACAATTATTGCGGCACTCGTTGTGATAAGTTACTGCATAAAAAATATTGTCAGATTCAGAAACAGTGCACTGCAAAACAGTACTAGCAGGAACTCACAATATGCAACGCACTGTCTGCACATCCGTAAAACAATCCCACAAAGTGAACTCTGAATATACGTGCACAAATTAGTCGTATTATTGAACTGAAATAACCTTCATACTCCATTGAAGCCATTTTGTAGTTATCACTTTAAAATACATTTCGCTGGTTCGGTCAATGACCGTTTAGACTACAGTCAACATTTCTGGACAAAAACGTATACATGTTTAATAGTAGTGGTTGTTGAATATCAATCACCTTTAACCAAAGGCTTATTAAATTCCCATTACAGACATCAAAAACAGTTAACAGATTCTCGAAACTCTTACTTGGGCACACATGTTGGGTTGTACAGCCAGCCAGATCTGCATCTTCATTCTGGTCCTCTTTCATCCGAGGAACAGCAGCTTGTAACCCACCTTCAAAAGCACCCTTTTCCACTGTCGTCTCTAACACATGGTCTTGCCAGTTGCTACAACTATCTCCCCCCTGACTCAAAATGTTGTCAACACCTGCACATTTAAAATAGGGTGTACACTTGGCTGCTTCCACAACAGTTTGTGCTACCTTCAAATCATCAAATGAATTTGTAAAGATTTTACCATTTTGTGAAGTGTCTATTACCCATTCAGTCTTTCTGCCTATTTTCACATGGTTTTTGCTTCGCGCTCTCATCTTTTTGACAATGCAATCATTTTTCACAAGTGGCTTTCTAATATTACTTTCCACTTTACTATGATAGCATTCTGAACATGGCTTTTTTGTGGTCAGTTCAAGTACACCACTACTCTGTCTCCTCTTCTTACACCTCTCAGTTTCCAGACAAAAAGGGCCCTGTCTCTCTTTTTCTTTGCCTTTTTGCTCATCCCATTTTTTATTTTCTATCTGCAGTTTTTGTTCTGTGGAACTTATTCCAAAACAATTTTCTACAGAATACTGCATGTTAGTAATATGACTTTCTGTTATGAATACCTCATTTGCACAATTCTCAGATATACAACTGTTGTGCATAGTATCTGGTTGCCCTACAGAAAGTTCCATACCTTGGCTTAACATACTGCCTTTCTCTCCTTCCAGATGCATTTCTAACTCTGCAGAAATTTTTTTGAGGCACACAACAGGCTGCATACTGTTCTTGCTATCAATTTTCTTTGGATACAATAAAGACCTACTGCATACAGCTTCACACAATGCACCAGAATCAGACTGCTCTATATTATGTGTTTTGCCACTTTTTTTTAATCTTTTCATCGTTTTGCCACTTCCAGTTAAAGTTTGTACTTTCTGTAAGGTATCGGATTCTGTACAATATTTTTTCACAAATGGAACAATGGTATTATGCCCTACTTTGCAAATGTGCTTAGATTTGGGACCACACGTTTCACATATGCACACACTGTGTATTCCTGATGCTGTGTTCATGTCCTGAACTGGCTCATTTAATAAGACCATCTTAAAAGCTCGCCCTTTCTTTTTTCTCCCTGTCACCCTACCTGGGTTGCTTGCATTCTCCAATCCATGTTCACAGCAATTCTGGGGGGGTTTCAAGGCAGTATTTACAGTATTAACCAAGTATTGATAATTATGTGAGGTTTTCTTTCTTCTGCACTGCTTACCCAAACCTTCCACTAAATCTCCTTTAGACATCAGTTTTTGAGACCCTACTCTCTTTTTTAAAGTCTTTTCAGTCACATCCTCCAATTTAATTCTACTATGCTTAGCCACTCTACTGTCCACATCAACAGTTAGGCATCCTAATTTTTTAGGCTTACCTCTGCTTCTTGTGGTCTTTTCTATAATGGTGTCTTTGGTTCTACCTTGCTTTTGTCGCTTATTAAAACATTTAGGTGTTTGTATATGATCACATTCAGCTTCAGGGCTAATCAGCAATTTTGTTTGCCTGCACTGCTTACTGTTTGTAGCCATACATGGTTTAGGTAATTGTTGCTTCAACTTAGGAGGTCTACCTCGTCTTTTTAACTTTTCCGTTGCCCCTTTTCCTTCTTCAGTCTTTGGCTTCAACTGTTCCGAGTCCTGTCTAGTACTTCCCTGATCTAGGTGCTGTTTTTTCAATTGTGATAATCTTTCATCGGCAACAACCCCTGTACAGCCCCCAACAGTAGTAGACTTTGCACCACCTCTTTTCCTACTGTTTAATTTTTCCCTTTTTGGCACTACACAACATAACTCTGTTAAATTGTATTTCACAGTTGCCTCTGAAGTCTTACACTCTAGATCTGAGCATGTTTTGTTTCCTTTACCCACTAGTTTAGGGTCAGCACAAATATTCAGTTTCCCAACTCTTCCTTTTTCTACTCGGTGTTGTTGAGAATCAGGCTGCAGGTTTAGTTCTCCAGCTAGTTGTTTCACTTGTGATTTAGTAACTTTACCTTCCATTAAAGATCTATGCTGAATGTTTGTTAAACACATATTACTCTTCTGACAACTATCTTCACTTACTTCATGTTCTAAATTTCTTCGATGTTCCGCATACAAGCTATTGTCAGCTGAGTCTGACACTGCAGTCAGCCGTTTCAACAGCAACTGCTTCTTAGATGGTCTCCCCCGTTTTCTTTTAATACTATTTCCACCATGTTCGGCTCCGGAATGTTCATCAAATGAGTTTTGTCTTCTCCAAGTTATCTCCTCTGCACGCATAATTACAATAAAGAAGATAAAAAATAAAGCAAGCTTCCTAAATTATTTCCAAGCCGCATGCAAAAGTCGCACGTGATTTTTGTTTACCTAAACAGTACATTAACTAGCTCTTCCGAAATAATTAGCGTTGTAGTCTCTGCAACAGTACCTCGAGTTACATGGTTACTGCCGCTCAACTAGTTCTGTTACACAAACCATACTACCCTGTACTTCATTTAAATTACTAACTGACCTTTCAAACGAACTTTAAAGTCTTATAAACTAAGCAACTTGTACAAGAAAACATTTTAACTGCAATTCAAATACTTATACTTATGCTTCTGCAACAAACCCACTGGAAAAAAATGGAAAGATACCACGCAGTGTCATTACATTCTAGGGAGTATTCGCCCTTAAAATATGACATTGCCACTACCACAACTTTGCCCAAATCACCATTCCCACCTAGATGTCTCTGTAAACAAAATCACCAGCCACAGTGATGTACAATGACCATTTTGAAAAATCAGATAAGACTACTCCTTTTTAACTACAATGCACGTTTTTCAAAGTACAAAAATTCGACAAGTGTCTTTTAAATATATCGTTTGGGCACTCTTATTCTTTATCAGCCTACTCAAACCACTTGTTAAAAACTACCGCATTTCACTTGCTCTTCCCCATCCCACATTCCCTTTTCAAACCCTAACTTAATTACAGTACGTGCCAACACAGCCTAGCAAATAATACTCTCCCACTACGCCCTGTACAATTCCAATGCAATCCACACTTGTGCATCATTCGTTGAGATGGCACTTACTGACACACGTGCGTTAGGCGTAGCTCCCGCGGGATGGAAGAAACACCACGAGCAAATCCCGCGTTCTGTACGACACCTCAAAGTTTTCTTTGTCGCAACTTGTGTGATGTATTCAAGTGGAAGAACTTCAGAGACTAATGTTCCAAAACGAGGCATGTAAACAAATTGGTTATACTGCAGGGTTGCCACATTTTCAAATGCCCAGAGTGGGACATTTTTTATAGAAATCTCAGATTTTGCAGGAGAAAACATGCCCATGGCCAGTGCAAAGGATATAACTTCAATTTTTGCCAAAGTAAAAGATTATTCTTGCAGCTTTTAAGTTGCTTATGCTAATTAATATAACATTTAGGGGTTTCAGATTCAAAATAATTGTTTTGTGCAACTATTAAAGAAAACTTAGGAAATTTTGTCCTAAAATACCAGGACATTTGCCGTTTCTTTGATTTTTTCGCAGGACACAACTATCCAAAGAGGGACTGTCCATTGTAAAGTGGAACAGGTAGTAACCATAACAGGCACCCAAAGAGACAGAAGGTAATAATAAAACACGAGCCTGTAGGTGTAAGCAGCAGCAGGTTTAATCACATAAACGCCACACAATACAAAGCGTTTTCGTCCACCAGACTTCCTCAGATGTAAAATGAAAAAAAAAAAAGGATTTCCTCCCCAGGATTCCACTGAAAATGGACACCTGTTGTCCAGATGGATTTATCTTGGTAAAAAAAATGTTAAATAAATAATAAATAAATATGTTGGCTTGGATTTACAGGCTGTCTCTATTAGAAACATGTGCCAGACTAGGGGTAAATTTGCAATTTCTCATCCACTGGGCCAAGTGACATTTGCTTTGGATTAGGGAATAACTCTGCATCTGATGGTGTAAATCTTTTTTCATTCATTACCGATAGGACCTCGGTTCCATCCTCGGAACCGATACGGCCGTTTCCCAGTTCGAGCAAGCCAAAAACTCTCAGCTAAGACCTACCCATAATGCCCCTCTCCTAGTTACTCCAGATCTCGTTTGCCGCGTTCCTAGTCAGACGTGTTAGCCATCTCTCTCAAAGCTAAGTAGAAAATTGTTAATTTTAAGGTAGTTTCTCTTCAAAATTATTTATTTTTTAGTCAAGTTAGTATTTTCTCACTGTTGCCTATAACCTAAACCTATTTCCTACCCTTTTCCTTGGTAATTTAATTTTTTACCTTTATTGGTACTGTCCCTCTCGCCTGTCTTTGACAGGCCTTTTCTTTTTACTAATGGTATTTTTTAAAATAACATCACTGGTATGTTCCCCTTAATTTTTCTATAGGATAGTCTTGTTGCCTTACCATGTCAGACAAAGCTAAGTTGGGATTTAAACAGTGTGACAAGTGTGGACGTAAGATGCCTAACTCGGATACACCTGTTCCTTGTGTCTACTGTTTGGGCGTGGATCATATTAAAGCTGACAGTTACATTTGTGCTAGTTTTAGTAATCGGACACTAGCAGAACGTAAAAATAAACTTATTTTAAAAGGTTTACTCAAGACACCTTTTTTGAAGGCTCTGCCTGGGTCGGATGTCTCACCCCCTCCAAAGACCAAAAAACATAAGGAAAAATGGAGTCACTCGGTTCCTGCATCTCCATCAGTTATGGAACCGAGTTGGCTCCTTGCTTCGCCGGTGCCCTCTGCGCAGACCTCTTCGGCACCAGGCTCTGTGTCCTCTCCCTTGGTGCCAACCATGATCTTCATTCCTATTTTGGTTCCAACCTCAGCACCACTGACTTTGGTGCCGTCCTTGGATCCCACATTGGCTCCGATGACTGTACATGCTTCGGCACCATCCCCAGCCACGGTGCCGACAGTTTCTTCGGCTCCATTGGCTCCAAAACTCGAATACCTGCCAAGGACAAGATATTCTCCAACTTATGACCTTTTTTTGGGGCAGAGGTTTAGCCACTTTCTAGAAAGACCTGATCCCTCTTCAGCAGCCTCCTTTAGATCCACTAGGAGTTTTTCTGAAATAGACCTAGTGCGGGTTGTGGACCAGCTTCTGGCAGCTAGGGGATTGTACATTTCAGCTAGACCTTCCATCCCTCCTGGCTTGGAATCTTACCACATTTTCCCCTGTTTATCCTCCTCCAGCATCCACCCTGATCTCAGTACCAATGTTCACTTCGGTACATACTGTCTCGGCTGCGACAGCAGTGTTTCCCCTGTCGGCACTGACCACCCTTGCTGCATTGGCTCCGATGGAGCCGATGCTTTATTGGAGCAGTGCTTGGACTGTTCTTACCTTGGTACCTAGTCCGGCGCCTATTTTCTCACTGGTACCATCTATGTCCATGGTTCTGACATCTTCCAGTTCTCTCGGAACTCCTCAACTGGAGGTGGGCTTTTCGGGGTGGGGTGTGACCCCAGTTCCGAGGTTACCCCTCCCGGTTCTGGGCTCCCATCCCTCCTCGAGTAGGCCTGCTGTACAAGTGATGAAGAGGGTCCTTCATTCCGAAGGCTCACAGTCAGCACCAATGGCATCAGTATCAGGAACCCCCCCCCCCCACAGCATGCACCTCTTCCAACCTGCTATTTCAGGAACCCAGGCACGGGAGTCACAAGAACCCCCTTTGAAGGGAACCCCTTCTCCGGAGTCCTCCTCAGAAGATCCCACTGGAGAGCCACCCGGAAGAAACAGTGAAAGAGGAAGCGCCTTGATTCCTCAGAGGAATCTATCACAGAAGACACTGATTGTGATGAGGGGGAAGTGTCCCCATGGTCTCACCCAGATGAAGTTTCATTCTGAGACATTCTTGAAATCCTCAGGCAGCGTGGGGACTGGAAGTCCTCTATCCCTTCTGAGGAATCGGTGTTCCTGCAGGCCTTCCGTGCCCGGCCATCTACTTCCTGGGTGACTCCACCGGCAGATGACCTTGTTAAATTAATTGTGCAGTGTGCCTGGAAGGCCCCGGACAACACAGAACCTGTCCCCTGGAGGCCAGACAAAATTTTATCTACACCTGAAGACCAGCCCCACTGGTCCAAGCATTTGACAGTTGATTCTATGGTCATGGCGGCGGCCACCAAGAGGGAACTGGCAGAAAGTTCCACTGTCCATCCTCCAAACAGGGAGCCCTGGACCATGGACAGACTAGGGAAGTGGACCTATGCTTCAGTGACCTTCGCCATTCAGTTGCTGAACTATCCGGCACACTTTACTCGCCTCCAAAGAGACCTAATTTCCGAAATGTCTTCCTCTTTGGTGGGGATACTGCCTGATGAGGTGCATGATCCTGTCGCCTCGCAGCTTGCTACCCTTGAATCCATCTCAAACTCCTTCATGCGTTTGATATCTCACACCAGCGAGGGGGCAGCTCGAGCTGCCGCATCTGGTGTTGTCATGAGACATAATACTTGGATGCGGTTGTGTGATTTTACAGACCCCTTTAAATCTTCCTTTGTCAATGCACCTGTCGACGAATCTGCACTTTTTGGACCCAAGGTACGAGCCACACTTGCACGTAGTGTGAAAGACGGAAAGACCTTGTCTGCTGTGGGCATACGCTTTTCCAACCCCCAGAGGTCCTACTCCAGGAACCAGAAGGGAGGAAAGATGTGGTTTAAGAAATCCCAAGGATCCTTTCGTGACACTCATGCTGAACAATCCTCCCAGGGCAGAGGGGGCAACTCATATGGAAGACACCCCTTTCGGGGTAGAGGTGGTCCGTGTAACCACAACGCTAGAGACTCTTTCTCCACCAGACCCTACCAGCACTCCTGAGCAGCGGCCCGATTGCTTTCCTCTGGAAGCAGTTGGGGGTTGTTTTTCTCTGCCTCTACCAGCCTGGCATCTTATTACTACCGATGTTTGGGTGCAGAGGATAATATCCAGAGGCTACCAAATACCATTCGATTTAACTCCCAGACCCGTCAAATGAATCCCCGATGTGCCACCCAATCAGAGAGAATTAGCAGCCTTAAAAATAGAAAAGCTGCTAAGAAAAAGAGTCATCCAACCAGTCTCACCAGACCAGACAGGATCCGGGTTTTATGCGTTCTTTTTAGTGCCAAAAAAGACAGGCGACTGAAGACCAATCCTGGATCTAAGCCTATTGAACAAATTTATCAAACCTCAAAAATTCTGGATGGTCAGAGTACAGTCCATTCTTCCCTTCCTAGAGAGGGACAATTGGATGTGCTCTATAGACCTCCAGGATGCATACTACCACATAAAGATGGATCAACGCTCCCAGAGATTTCCCCCCTTCTGGCTGGGAGCCAATCACTACCAGTTCAGGGCACTGCCATTCTGTCTCTCGACAGCCCCCCCCCCGAGTGTCACCAAATGTATGGCAGTTGTGGTAGCTCATCTTCGACTACAAGGATTCCAGGTGTTTCCCTATCTAGATGATCAGCTCCTTACCGCTCCGACCAGGAATCTCCTAGTCCGCAGCCTCTCTTACACTCAAGCTCTCACTCTCCGCTTGGGTATTACAATCAACAAAAGACAAATCTCAAATGTCCCCAATGAAGACACTGGAATTTATTGGAGCGGTCTTCGACACAACATCCTGTCAAGCTTCTCTCCCCCCTCACAGGCTTTTGAAAATAAGACACCAAATCCAAGATCTGCTTCCTCAGACCTATGTACCAGCACATCTTGTACTGCAACCCTTGGGATCCATGGCAGCTGCCATTATGTTAGTACCACTGGCGAGACTGCACATAAGAATCCTGCAATGGCTCCTTTCCGCACAATAGTCATTGCTAACTCACCCACTCAACCACATGATACGCCTTACAAACTGTTGCAAGGAAGAAATGCTATGGTGGATGAAGCCACAAATGAATCTTTGGTGTCGACTTTTCTGTCTTCCCCAGCCCATGGCCACGTTGACCATGGATGCTTCACTGTTAGGGTGGGGGGTCATTTCCAGGGAAAAGGCTGTCCAAGGCACCTGGTGCCCCATGTAGGCCAACTTGCACATAAATGTCCTGGAACTGAGGGCAGTTCTTTTAGCATTGCAAGCGATCCATGCATCCCTACCCTCGGGGACCATGGCAATTCAGTCAGACAACATGTCAGTCATCTGGTATATCAACAAGCAAGGTGGAACCAGGTCTTACCCCCTGTGTCGGGAAGCCATGAGGATTTGGCACTGGATGATAGCTTCCAACTGCTTTCTTATAGCAACGCACATTCCCAGGAGTTCCAACCTTACTGTGGACAATCTGAGCAGGAATATCCTGATGCCTCACGAGTGGTCCCTCAACCTTGTAACAGCAGATTGGATCTTCCAGTGCTGGGGCAAGCCTTGCTGCGACCTGTTTGCTTCCCCTCTAAACTACAAATGCAGAAGCTATTTTGCCCTTATCCCCTGAACCATCGAGGGATGTTCTAACGCACTATTGGCCCCTGAGTCTTCTGTATGCATTTCCCCTCATCCCAAAATTTCTCCAGAAAGCTCAGAGGTTGAGAAGCAAAGTGATCCTCATTGCCCCCTACTGGCCACGTCAAGTCTGGTTCCCATTTCTATGGCCTCATCTGATTCACAGCCCATGGATCCTGGATCATTCCCAGGACCTGTTATCTCATCTTCAGGGACTGATTCATCTGAACCTGTACAGTTTCAAGCTCACAGCTTGGTTCCTCCACTTCCAATGATTGCCAGGATGCCTGACATCCCATCTTCTGTTCGTGAAATTCTGGCCTCACACAAACCTTCCACTAAAAAGGTTTATTCTAGTAAATGGACTAGGTTCTCTATTTGGGCCAAAGACCAGAACTTAGACCCTTTCTCTATGCCTATTCAAAAGATCCTACAATACCTGACTTCTCTTTTACATGCAGGAGCCTCAGCTTCAGTGATCACTGTACATTTAGCAGCTATTGCCAATTTTCGCAATGGTCTTGATAATTCTTCAGTTATGTCACACCGCCTATGCAAGACCTTTTTGAAGAGAATATTACATGTTACACCTCCGGTCAAGCCTCCCTTAGAACCCTGGGACTTGACTCCGGTGCTTCAGTCTCTCACAGGTTCTCCCTTTGAGCCCTTTGATTCATGTGATTTGAAGTTTTTGTCATGGAAAACTATACTTCTAGTAGCACTTACCTCAGTGAGAAGAGTATCTGAGCTGCAGGCCTTGAGTGTCAAGAGTCCTTACTTGATCTTCCATAAGGATATGGTGTCCCTTCGTACTGACCCTTCTTTCTTGCCCAAGGTTATTTCTGGCTTTTCCATTAACCAATCTATTGACCTGCCGGTTTTCTTCCCTCAGCATTCTAATAGAGGAGAGTACCTTTTGCACACCCTTGATGTGCATCAGCATCTTCGTTGTTATGTGGACAGGACTAAATCTTTCTGGAAAACAGATCAATTGTTTGTGGCCTTTGCAGGACCCAGATTGGGTAAACCTGTTTCCAAAGTGACTTTATCCTCTTGGCTTAGAAATGTCATTACCTTTATCTACCAACAGAATAAGCTATCCTTACCTTCCAGAATAAAGGCTCATTCTACCAGATCTATGGCTACTTCTGTACCTTTTCATTCCAGATCCTCAATGGATGATATATGTGCAGCAGCCACTTGGGCAAGACCTCATACCTTTATATCTCATTACAAATTGGATTTGGCCTCCAGGGGACGAACATCTTTTGGTTCTATGGTGCTCAGGAATATCCTTCCTTAGGGCCAACCAGGACTCAAGTAGCTGGGGACTCGGTCCTATCTTTAATGAATGAACAAAGATCTACAACAACAGATAAAGAAGTTATGTCTTACCATAACATTCCATCTGTGTTGTAGATCTTTGTTCATTCATCACTTCCCACCCTCCTTCCCCCTGCCTGGACTCCTGATGGACTTTAGAAACTCCTGGTTAGGGTATTTACTCAGACAGAGCCTCCTACTATTTTTTCTATTACTACATCTTTTATATAGGGTGGGCAAACTCAATCTGGAGTAACTAGGAGAGGGGCATTATGGGTAGGTCTTAGCTGAGAGTTTTTGGCTTGCGCAAGCTGGGAAACGGCTGTATGGGTTCCGAGGACAGAATCGAGGTCCTATCTGTAATGAATGAACAAAGATCTACAACACAGATGGAACGTTATGGTAAAGCCATAACTTCTTTTTCACCTGGAGTAGTCTCTGAGAAACATAACTGTCTCTCCAGCATGTTCTGCTTATGTCACAGACAAGGTTTAAGTCCATAAATCAGGTTGTTTTGTGAATGTGCAGCAGGTCTATCAGAGCAGGATCAGAGGATGCCTTGTAGAGGATCTACTTTAAAACACTGCAATTTCATAACATTGAAATTCAAAACACTGAGACCATAACATCAAAATCCCAAAACAATGAAAACTCATAACACTGAAAACTACAACACACATGTAAATAACATCCTCTCCACCTGTAACACCAACTAATAAACACACTTTTTACTGTGTTTCTGCAGAGGGGCAAGCCCCCCTGCACCCCAATGTGGGGGGTTCTGCCCCCCACCCCCTAAATTAAATATGGCAACTCCAAGATCGCACTACAGTGGAAAAAGTTAATTTCCTAACCTCACTGTATCCCGATCACCTTAAAAATGTAAACATAATGTCTAAATCACTTACCTGTATGGCCTAAAAATACATACAGATTGGCAAAATAAACACTTTTTCCCCTACTCACTTCTACCAGCACTTCTCAGAACACTAACTTAACTTCCATGAAAGCAACACGTGCATATGTTTACGTTCTGTATGGTGATCATGTTACAGTGGGGTTAGGAAATTAACTTTTTTCCACTGTAGTGTGATCTTGGAGTTGGTATATTTAATTTATGGGGGGTGGGGGGGGGGCGCAGGGGGCTTGCCCTCCTGCAGAAACGTAGTAAAAAGTGTGTTTGTTAGTTTGGTGGTGTTATAGCTGGGGGGGGAGTTTATTTACATGTGCACTGTAGTTTTCAATGTTATGAAGCAAAGTTTCAGTGTTCTGAGGTTTCGTTGTTTTGGGTTTTCAGTGTTTTGCATTTCCGATGTTATATGGTCTCAATGTTTTGAATTTCAAGGTTATGAAATTTCAATGTTTTAAAGTAGATCCATTGTAGGCCAGGCACAGATAGTTTCTCATTAATCTGTTAGAGACAGAGTACAGGGAAAGGGCTTTGAGAAGTTCTGTGTAGGACTTGTTGTTTACACACTGTATACTTTTTGTGAGGAACCTCTGTGAACATGCTAGTTGCTCTATAGGCCTGGTGAGGTACATACCCAAGGGGATGTTGTTCTCAATGATTGCCCTGATGAGGGCTGAGTAGTGTGGAATAATGACATTTTTGGGCCTAAATGTCATACCCTTGCTTAGAAGTTGCACAACATAGAAAGACTTCCTTACTACTGTAAATTGTAGATGGTCAAAGACTAGGTAACTGTCTATATCTGTTCCCAAGTGCATGACTACTGGGTTTTTCATAGGTATGTTGTCTCAGTATGAAGGTTTCCAGGGGTAGTCATTATCCCAAAGGATACTGTTATACATTTCTTGGCACTGAATTTTAGACCATGGCTCTGTCACTAGTTATTAATCTGTGTCAAGCATCTTTGGATGATATTTGTGTCATTTGGGGATTCTATGACTGCACTTAGTTTGCAATCATCTGCTAACTTGGTCAGCCAGAAGCCCTTCACATTGTCCCTGACTTCAGGGAAGTAAATGCCACAAAGGAGCAGGCCAACAAAGAGCCTTGAGGGACCCTGTTAGTGACAGCTGTGTTTGTGTAGGTTAACTCCCCTCTCCTAAGTTGGGTTCTGTCTGTGAGTCAGCTGGCTATCCATCAGGAGATATATGGGTTTATATATAATTGCTTGAGTTTGTCTACAATGCCCAAGTCAGGTACTGTGTTAAATGTCTTGGTCAGATCAAGGTAGGCAGTGTGTACCTTTTTGCCCTTATCCATTGCTTTGGAAACATTCTTAAAAAAGTTCACCAAGTTGATAACCTGTCCTTGACAAAACCCATCTGGGTTGGATACAGTATTTGAAGGTGTCCTATGTTTGTAATTTCCATGATAAATTTTTCCATGGCCTTGTATTTGAGACTAGTTCTACTTATGGGTCTGTAGTTACTTAGTCAATAGATGGCCATCACTTTTGCAGGGGGTGAAAGTTGCAGTCCTCTGTTTGCTTGGCACAAAACATGATTGGAGGCTGTAGTTAAATAATAGTTCTAGTGGTCCTGATATGTCATGTTTCATGCTATTCGGGAGGTATCCTGAGATATTTTCAGTGCCCATGTTTGCAGTGTTTTTGGCTTGGGGAGTGCATTGAGGAACTGTTCCCTAGTGATAGCTGGCGGAGTTCTATTTTGAGGATAGCTTTGTCTAGGGTGGAGAGGTAGTGAAACTGGAGACAAATTTGTCAGCCAGTAGATTTGCTATATCTTGGCTGTTTTTTTTTTTCAGGCTCAGTTTAGGTGGCTCCATTAACAATTAGTTTTGCACATTGTTGTGTACTGCCTTTGAAGTTATGGACATAGCTGCAGAAAGTTTTGTGGTTGTCTTTGGAATAGGAGGCTATTTTTACCTCAAATTTGGCTTTTGTAGACTTGACTATTTCTCTGAGTTTCTTGTATAGATTGATGAGGAATTTTCTATTTTGCTGGGCATTGCCCTTCCTAATTTTTGCAATGTTTTTTCTTCCTTGTGTTCTACAACCTTTTGATGCTGGGATTCCACCAGGGTGGCTTATTTATTTATTTATTTTTGTCCTGTACGTTTTCCAGGTAGGTACACATATCTCTGCACAGCCATTTACGTAATTTGAACAGAGTTTCTGTGAACAATTCTGCGTAGGCAGTGGTGTTCTCAAAGTTTGGGATGTGGAAATTTGGCAGAGTATTACATAAAAGTAGGAAGTCTGCTTTAGAATACTTCCTAAAAGTTAACTGGGGTCCTAGGTCTTCTTTTTATTTCAAAGGTGACAGCTTTATGATCTGACCTGAACCCAGAGGACATTACACTGTGGGGAGTAGGACGGTGCACATCGTTTTTCCATGTCTATGGGTGTATAGACTAGTTGGTCCAGGGTGTTTCCATTAACAAAGTCCAGGAATCTCTGGGCTTGCAAGTTTGGGTTCATGTATGATTCCCAGTTTATGGTGGGGTAGTTAAAGTCACCCATGAATATAGTATTGGGTGGCATGTGATTGTCTTTAGCACATTTAACTATGTGTTGTTGGTCTTCTGGGTCATAGAGCGGGACCTATAGCTTGCAAGGATATGATATGGGACTTTGCCTATGGTAATTTGGATTTGGAGAAGCTCATGTTTGTCGTTCTGTTTGACCATCCTTGAGGTGTGTTTATTTTTAATATGAATTAAGACATCTCCACCTTTTGTATCTTCTTTGCAGTAGATGGTCTAAATGTGTGGAAAACATTATAGCCCCACACTGCTGGGGTGCCGTCTACAGCTTTAAAACATGTCTTTGTAACTGCACATATGTCTGTATTCTTCAGGGTGAAGAAGCCTTGCAGGGTATGGAGTTTCTTATTTAGGCTCCTGGCTTTCAGCAGTAACAACTTCAGATTTTCTTGGCTTGGGTTTGCTACGTTGGAAGGCTTGTCAGGATGGCAATGCCTAAAAAAGGCACTATGGGATGGATAAAGTTTTAGCCAATATTCAAATGCCTGGAGCGCATAGTTGCAGACTATCCCTGGCAAAGCAGTGGTATCTGTTGACCATATCCTTCCATAATGACAAATATTTTACTCCATTTGAATGACACCAAAAATTAAGGCAATTATTAAAGTCAGTTCTCGGTGGTGCAGCGGTTAGTGTTGTCACCTCACAGCAAGAGGTTTTCCGGTTCAATTCTTGGCTGGAGCGCCTTCTTTGTGGAGTCTGCATGTCCTCCCTGCAGTCGAATGAACTTTAAAGACATGGAGGTAGGTGTGTGTGTGTGTGTGTGTGTGTGTGTGTGTGTGTGTGTGTGTGTGTGTGTGTGTGTTCCAGGCTGGCAACTCAACACCGTAAAAATACACTGCCAGTCAATACCAGACCTGTGATCTGCTGTGGCGACCCCTAACCAGCCAAAAGACTTTTTTTATTAAAGTCAGTCATTTTTTGTTCATATTGTGGGATCATTCTTTGAAAAAGTAGAGTGCTGTTCAAGTCTAGGCTCATACCAGGCTGGAAAACATAGTCCTAATGCTCTATCATGTTTCTTTTTCATATAGTGTAGGGAGGTATGTTTCAGGTAATTTACACAAACATGGACAGTAACTGAGTCATATCAGTATTTGTGGTTCAGTGACTTGAGTGTTTGTGTGATTTGGCAGATCATGCGCCCTGATAGGCAACTAACTGTGACTCTGTCCGTAGTAAGTGGTACATCTGTGTGTCTCACCATGCCTCCTGTGACCAAAATATTGAGTTGTGTTGCAGTTTGTCTTATGGGTATAGAAAATAAGACACAATAAAATATGGCTGTACATGTTGTGGTGGGTGTTGTTTTCCTAGAGTGATTTTTGAGGATGTTGATGATGTTTATTATAAGTGCAGCATATGGGAGGCTTATGGGGTTTAGTAAGATTACATTTAAGGATCCCAGCATATAATGGTCTGTGTGTCTGGACCGTGTTATATGTGGTGGGTGTAGTGTGAGTGCTACTGACAACCTGTTTGGTGCTGCAAGTGCTGGTATGTGAGAGCCTTGTCTCCAGTAACATTATATAAATACTCCTCTCACATACTAAATCATTTTTTTAAGTATTAAATGGTTGTCTGTAAATATGAGACAATTGCTACATTGCCTCAGGATGCCCATATCCACCAAATTGTTTGCGAAGAAAATAGGAAAGTACATATTCATAATTGCAAATCCTTATTACATGATGTATGAGGGTTTACAGATGGATAGCTTGGGTGCTATAATAATGTAGTTTTGATTGTAGCCTGTTTGGGTCTAAGCTTGTGGGGATATGAGCCTCAGTGTGCAAACTGGTTGATCTTTGCACAACTATCTACTGAGGAAATTTCAGGGATAGTGCTTTAGGAAAAATTTTCATTCTTTCTGCGTCTATTCAGGGCAATGCTAACTGCCAGCGTGTGTTGAGCAGCATCGCACAACTGCGACGACTGTATAGCAGTCACAAACAACACAGTTTTCTGTCTTTTTAAGTAATCCTAAGCCAATAATTTCATTGGGTCCCTTCTACTGTCCCTAGAGTTTCACCAAAGTTGTTCTAACTTGAGATAACAAAAAGTGCAATTTCAGCAATAACAGGGCTGAGCTTTGTGGGAATGAGCAAAGCATCACGCATACATAACTGTAAAGAAGCAGAGAAATTCAAAAACAAGGAAAATAGGCTTTTTGGCCAATCAAAAACAATACAGCTTTCTGATGTTTAAGTACTTATGGGCCAAGAAACACCTTGGGTCCCCTCTATTCTCACTACAGTTTCACCAAAGCTGTTCTAACTTGAGATTACAAAAAGGGGAAAAAGTCCAATTTCAACAAGAAATACAGTACAATAATGCAGTTAAAAGCCAAACAGTATACAGTACAAGTGCAGAAGCAATGAAAAAGTATGTATCTGTCATGTTTGGCTGTATTTAGCAAAACTCACTTTCTGTCAGATGTTGTGGTTACCAAGCATTGGGGAGCTGTGTAGAAATAAAGCTTAGGAAAAAAGATCCAAAATAGCAACAGTCAATATACAGTACAGAGTACACAGTGGAACAAGTATACGTATAAACAAACATGAATAGATATAAATATACACTTTATAACAGATACATTAAAAGTACAGATGTTGGGTCAAGGTCACTTTTATTAATTCTGTCATTAATACTTCTGGACTGCAGCTTGCCTTTCTTGGTAAGCTGTGACTGATTACAAGGGGATGGAGCTGCTATGTCTAGATAGTTAAAATTGAACTTTTGGAAATAACTTTAATATTTGAAGTATAACTGACTGCTAGTACATATCCACTTCAACATTGAGCATCATATAAAAAAAAAAACTTAAATCACATAAACACCACTGAATAAGTATGGCTTCTAATACTTATTAAACTATTTGGCCAACTCTTTTACAGGTTTACCAAACACAAGGAGATGTAAGCGAACAAGCTTAACCAAAAACACTCAAAGGTTCACTTGAAGTTCCAAATGAGAGAAAAAGACCAAAATGCAAGTAAAAAATCCAAAAGTTTAATCCAGTAACGCCTTGTACACTCAAAGTGCGTTTTCGAATACCTTCCTCAGAAAGTCAAACAACTTAATCAGTTAAAGTACCTCATTATATAATCTAACTGAAAATGTTAATTGTTTAATTATACAATTAATACGTCAATGGTAAAATGTGGTAACCAAATATTTTAAAAAACATATAATGTAATAACTAGTTGGTTAAAAACAATATTTGAACATTTTAAAACAGTATTTGAACATTTTAAAAAAATGTATGTTATATTTTCATTAATAAAAACTTCATTTAATTCTAAAATGCCTAGAGCTTGTGTTACAACTAATTTATATAATGAGTGATTGAATGTCTAAAAAATAAATAAAATACAACACATTGCTGACATCTATTGGAATTGAGAAGTATATACAAGAAATTACAATTTAGCAGCCCTCAACTTTAACACTGGAACCAGTGAAAGCATGTCATTCAAACCTGGTTCCTTGGTTGTTTCCAGAATTATTTGCCAGAATAATTCCCTATACTCCAATTTTGTTTCCCACATGCCACCTCTGATTTCTTTTGGAACAATTTCTAATACAAAAAAATAATAAAAGTATTCCTTACAAACGTGGGAATGACGAAACAAGGCATTGTTTACATTTTGCCTTTTTATCTCATAATAGTGTTCATATATTCGGGATTTTAACTTCCTCTCTGTTTTCCCAACATAAAAGGAGTTACAGGAGCGGCATGTGGCTAGGTAAACTATTCCCTGGGTATTGCAATTTGAGAAATTGTCACTGGAAATACATCTGTTCCTACTCAGAATTGTAATGCTTGAACTGTTTTGTATGTATTGGCATTGGGAACAAAAGCCACATTTAAATGTACCCAATCTCCGGGATACATTTTTGGCTTTACCATTTCCCCCAAACTCAAACAAATTTTTGAAATTCAGGTCCTTTTTGTATATAAATTTCAATGTTTTTTTATGTACATGTTCTAAGTCAGAAATTTGCTTGAATCTCTCCCATTCCTTACTAATTACTTGTTTAAGCATTGCAGAGTCACCAGTATAATCCATTACATAAGCTTGCATAAAATCATTGACTTCGTTCATAACACCACCACTATTACTGTTGGTGGAAAGTTCTGTAGCATCCTGACCTAAAATTGGTGCAAATCTCTGCTTTCTACCCTCCAGAACAATTAGATACATTTCTTCTATAATGTATTCCGGGTAACCCCTTTGTTTGAACATATTCATTACATATTGGCTGTCATTGTAAAACTCCAAATCATCGGAGGTCATCCAACTAGTCCTAATTAATTGTCCCTTAAGTATGTTTTTCTTCTGAGCAAAAGGGTGCCCACTAGTGAAATGAAGGTAGGAATTTGAGAAGGTGGGCTTCCTGTGTATTTTTGAAGAAAAATGGCCATCATCCTTAGTCAGGGAAACATCCAAATAAATACACTCGTCTTTATTTAAATTAAATGTAAAATCTAGAAATTCAGTGGTACTCTTAATATATGTCAAAAATTCTAGGAACCTTTCCTCAGTATCTGTCCAAAAAATGACAATATCGTCCAAGAACCGTTTATAAAGTACCCAACAATGTTTGAAATCACTATGATTAATGAAAACTTCTTCCCACCACGAAAGTATGATGTTTGCGTATGTGGGTGAACACTTAGCCCCCATGGCCACCCCCTTCTCTTGCTTGTAAAATTCACCTTGAAAATACATATAATTATTCTTGAGAATAACCTCCATAAATAATAGGCAGTTTCTGAATTCATCTACCATTTTCTCTCATACTTTGTTCAAGCCATAAGAGCCCAATATCATGTGGTATTGACCCAAATAAATCAATGATATCAAGCGTAATAAAAATAATATAATTGGAAAAAAGGTTGGTCTTCACTTGTCTGAGGAAATCCCAAGAATCCATTACCACATTGACACCCTTGTTGCATAATCTTTTTAATTTAACGTCAATATATTTGGCTAGGGAAGTGGTAATAGAACCTTCAGATGAGACAATAAGACGTAATGGTGGGTCGTTGGAATCCTTATGAACCTTGGGAATACCAAATACAGAGGGCACCCTAGGATTTTTATTTATCAAAAAATTATATGTATCAACATCAATAGAATTTTCCAACAATAAATCATTAAGTATTACATTTATCTTGGCTTTGGAAATATTGACTTCATTGATTGAAGCACTAGAATACTTCAATGTGTCCTGTAAAGTTTCCTTCATCTTAGATTCATAAGTTATGGCATCCATTAAAACAGTACCACCCCCCTTATCTGGTTGCATAATTCTAATGTTTTTGTTGTTCTTTAAGGAATACAGTAAGTTGTTCTCATTCCTAGAGAGGTTAGAATAAACTTTATGTGTGTTGATTGTATTTCTAATTTCACTTTCCATCACCTTCTCTAAATTTTTTAACTGTGGGTGGAGAGGAGGGTTAAAAACACTTTTTTTCTTAAGTTGGGTGGGTGTGTAAATATTGGGACTGGAATTGTGAAACAGGAGTCCCAAATTTTGTTTTCGTAGAAACAATTTTAAGTCAACTATTGCCCTGGGGATACTAGCCTTCCTCAAAGGAATGTATTTGAAACCCTTTGTGAAAAGCTGAAAGTAATCTAGGGAAATGTCCAACGAACTATAGTTGAAAATTTTATATTGATTAAATTCATAAATGTTACCACACTGTTTTATTTGTGTGTCTATTAAGTCTGTCTTTAGTAATTCCTTCTGTAATAATTGTGAGGGTAATTGTAATGAACTGGATTCCGGTTGCGAATCCGATTGGATCTGCGAAGGGGGGGAAATTGTTCTAAAGGGATATCACAAAAAGAACCATCCTCATTGTTATTCTCTACCACTGTATCCCTGTCCTGACCTATATCAAGGTTATCATTGTCTTGTCCCACAAACTCATCTCTGTAAACCTTGAATGGTCTGGGTTTGGGGTATGCAGTCCCTAGCCTATATTCCTTTATATCTCTCTCCAGTTTGTTGGCTTTCCTTTTCATGTTGTTTATACAGTCCTTTTCAATGTGTGAAAAAATGTTATAATAATTAGTTTTCTCAGACTCCACGGTAAACATCAAGTCATTAATAATGTTGACATTAATTGAATTCATTTTAGAAATAAGGGATGCCCTTATTCTATCATTTTCTGCTATGATGGCTTTTACCATATCCAAACCACATCTATTGAAAATTTCTATCAGCTCTTTGTGAAAAACAGAACCTAATTCAACTCTATTGGGGTATTTACAAACACGTAATCCCTTTGGTACAATACCCTTGTCTAAACATTCTTGTAAAAAAGCAGTATCACAACCCAATCTTTTGTATTTATCTAAATAAAAATACAGTGTGTCGAGATTTTCTCTATAGGTTTTAACATCTGATTCAGCGTTATTAGAATCAGGAGCTGCTGAATTCAAAGAAAATTGTTTGTCCAAAAAACTGTTAAAATCTATAACTTTGGACTGGTTTGAAAAGTCACCTTGTACTCGTGGTGTACGCTGTTCGCGTTGTAAGCATTGTCCCTTGGGAGCCCCAGGCATTCCGATGTATCTTTCCCTCTTATCCTCAGAACGCAATAGTCAGCAATGTGTTGTATTTTATTTATTTTTTAGACATTCAACCACTCATTATATAAATTAGTTGTAACACAAGCTCTAGGCATTTTAGAATTAGATGAAGTTTTTATTAATGAAAATATAACATACATTTTTTTAAAATGTTCAAATACTGTTTTAAAATGTTCAAATATTGTTTTTAACCAACTAGTTATTACATTATATGGTTTTTAAAATATTTGGTTACCACATTTTACCATTGACGTATTAATTGTATAATTAAACAATTAACATTTTCAGTTAGATTATATAATGAGGTACTTTAACTGATTAAGTTGTTTGACTTTCTGAGGAAGGTATTCGAAAACGCACTTTGAGTGTACAAGGCGTTACTGGATTAAACTTTTGGATCTTTTACAGGTTTCATCAGAATCAATCTTACAGCAAACTAACACATAAGCTAAATGTCATCCTCTTGATCAGATGGTAAAATTAAGTGAATGTGTATAAGCTTACATAAAAAAAAAACAAGTATTTAAAATATTTATAGGTGGTGGTGCTACGGTAGCATTGTCGCCTCACAGTACGTTGTCCTGTTCGATTCACAGTTAGAGCGTCTTCTGTGTGGAGACATGCGTGAATGGGCGTACCTTCATTGAAGGTTGTGCGTCAGGGCCAGCAACTCAGCACGTAAAAATCTACTGCCAATCATTAGCGGACCGGAGTTCCGCTGTGGCGACCCCTAACCGGGAAAAGCCGACAGACACAACATATAAAGAATTGTGATTAACAGAACACTGTATAATAGATTGCTCATAAGGAAAGAAACATAATGGAATAATGCGCAATGTAAAGTGACAGAGTAGCAATTACATGAGACAGCATGTAACCATGCATTTATGTAAAAGAAAAGAAACCATATTAATGTGTTCCAAGTAGCAAACATTGTACATCTTATATATTCTTTAGTATAGTTCTTTATCCAACATTACATAAATTGCTCAATTCTTACCGTCCCGTAAACTTCAGTCCTCATCCAAAACCTTATTCTGCATGTATTGTTCACACAAATAAATTTTTTTTTTTTTTTGTGCAATTTGCTCTTACTGTTTTCTAAAGATCCCACTTCCGGTTCTTTTATCTCTTTTACAATATGCAGGACTTCAAATACAGTTGGCTTAGACTTTGATTTCTATTTTCTAGTAATTGCTTTTTTTGCAGCCACCAGAATTAAACTTAATAAGGCTTTACTATGTCTAGAAAATCCAGATCTTGTATACCAGCTCAAACAAATAATTTCTTTAGGTACACCTACTTGCTCACCCAATACTTCTGACACACTACTCTGTAGGGAATTTTTAAAATCTGCCAACTCATTATACTCCCAAAATACATGGCCCCGGTTACTTCTTACTTCCACATTATACCTCCAATATTTGCCATCTAACTAATGAAAAATTCTTTGGAGTCTGCTTGGGGTATAAAAATACCTATGCAAACATTTACGAGCAAAAATCCTAACTCTTCTAGACTTTGTTGCATATTTGGGAGCTGTACGTATGTCCTGCCTTTGTTTCTTTATGAATTGCTTATCTAATGTCTTTTCCCATTCTTTCCAAACCTCCTGTGACTGATTCCTATAGTTATCACCCAGTTTTTTTAATATGCTCTACTTATTATCACTTTCTAACAGCAGCTTTCGTTCTAGATTCAACCAAAAACTCTACCAGAGCACATCATTCATGTAGGATTCCCCTATCCCTTTCCCTGTACTCTGATGTCATTCCCTGTTAAGAAAGGCAGTGTCTGTCCTGCAGTCCAAATGTCCTCTTCCATTCTATTGCCTTTCCTTCTTTAGTTGTTTGCTCCCAATACCTTTGTTCCTTTGGACAGTTCAGTCCGGTAAATTCCAGCTCCCTCTTGCCTATTCTCTGTTCTCCTAATTGCAATCATTTCTATCAGCAAAATCTCCTTTCTCCGTTCTCATGTTCTCTTAGTTCTTGGAATACTTTCTGCTACTTTGTGCATATAATATTTTGAATGGCTGTTGTTCTCCTTGAGAATCTGCATCCCAAAAATTCCACATTCTCCTTTTTTATCAAAAACCTCCTTCTTTCTAATCATCCCTTTCCACTTTGAATTATAGCTTTCTGCTTGTGTTATGTACATAAGCCTTAAATGTGTAGTTGTAAATTATCACTTCAAATCAGGTAATCCTAAGTCTCCTTGTTCTTTTGGAAGGATCAGCTTATCCCACTTGACCCTTGCCCTCTTCCCCTCCCAGATAAAATCCTTCAACGCTTTATTAATTACTCTCCACAACTTCTCTGATTGATAAAAATATATATATGCCTGATCTATATAAAACTAAAGGGACTGAAAACATTTTCACTGTTTGCATCGTGCTATTTATATCAATAAGCAAAAGCATCCTGTTTCTCAATTTTGGTATTATCTTTTGTTTAAACTATTCCTTCATATCACTAGCTGCCATAACTGAATCTTTTTTAATCCCTACTGCTAAATACTTAATTTTATTGTGTCCGCGTAAGTATGGGTGTTGTTGAACCAATTCATGTGTGGGTACATGATTTATAGCTATAGCATTTGTTTTGTCTTCATTCATTTTATATTATGAAAAAACTTGAAATGGTCTCATAATGGTCCACAACACTGAGATGTCCTTTTCTGGTTTTATCAGGTTCAAAATAATTTTGTCTGCAAATAAAGCCAAATTTTCTTGATTACCATACCAGTTATATCCCTTAATTTCTGACTCCCTTATTTTCTTTTCTAGTGTCTCTAAATATAATGACATCCCTGCCTGGTTCCTCTGTTCAGACACAGCTTGTCAGAGAAGAACCCTCCCACTTGAATTCTTGCCTCCAATCTTCCATATATCCTCCAAATTGATTATATTATTTTATTAGGGAATGCAAACAAAATCCATTGCTCTGCTCATAAAATCCTTGCTTACTATGTTGTATGTTTGCTCTGCATCAAGACCCACTAACAACAATATTTTTTTACCTACTGCTTCCCTCTGGATCATCATTGTTCTGCTAATGTTGTCTTATGTTTGCCCCCCTCCACAAAACCACATTGACCATATCTGCCAGTTTTGGCAACATTTGCCATTTGTTTAGTTATTATAGATATAAACATATTATAGTTATTGTTTAAAATTGAAATGGGCCTTTATGAAGCTGGGTCTAGTGTGTTTTTATCATTTTTAGGTATCATACCTACTACAGCTTTCTTACAGGATGTTGGTGCTTCCCCTCCTTTTTAAAATACTATTTAACAAAACCTTCCAGATCTTTATCACTTTCTTTCCTTCTGTCTTACAAGCTTCCACAGAAATACCACCTATTCCTGGAGTAATTCCTGCAGATTGATTCTACAATACAATTTTTATCTCATCTCCTTCTGTCTTAACTGTTAATTGTTGAGACTGTTCTGCCCTTTGTTGGCATACTTAAGTCTTCCGTAAATATTTCCATTTGTATTTTTTCTTTCTATTCACATTCCTGTCTTTATAGAAATTTTCAAAAAAAAAATCCAGAATGCCTTTAATACCTGTACTGGATTTCTGGTTATTTTTCTTGTAGACTTCCTAATTTTGGTAACAACCCTTTCTACTTTCTGCTGCCTACGTCATTGTGCTTGGAGTTTTTATGCTTAGAAGTTATTAGCAACAAACATTTGCTTAATAGCAATATTTCTAAACTCCATAGATATTATCTAGATACTCTGTTATCTTTAGCACTCTGTAGTTGTGCCTCTTCTTGTAGTGTGAGATTTCCCTTATTCTGCAATACATTGTTTGTCAGCACTTCATAAATAATTCTTATTACTTCTTAACCATATCGCTTTTTCATTTATATCTACCCTATTTGTAAACTCCACTTTCATTTTATTCCACTCACTCACTGTATCTTCTGTAGAAATTTCTGTCTTCCCTAATAATTCCTACTACACATTCCTTTACTTATTAACACCTATGTGGTGTGGCATGTCACACCTCCAGCAGCCTACAAACATCTTGCATTCCAAAGCATTTTCTGAAAAAAAACTTAAAAGTATAAAAATAAAGAAATGTAAATATTTTGTGAACAATAAAAGCTCTTAAAACTATACAAATAAAACCACTATCAGTGAGAAGTATTATTTACAGTGATAATAGTCAGTGAATTCATTGTCTTTTCCATAAATGCTTTAATATATTATAAAGCACAACCCCCACATTATATATTTTCTAAATTTTCACAAGCTTCCATTTCCTGAAAACTACATAACCTAGACACATCTTTTTAGAATATTTTTGTTAACCAAACATAAGCTTTCGCATAAGAAATTTGTATGTTTATTGAGTCATTTAAGAAATATGAAAACATATGTTCAATTATATAGTAATCAATACAAATAGTAATAGATATCTCTAAAATATTCAACTTACAGTGCAAGTACCAAAGGCAGTTTTCTTCAACAACATGTAAGGTTTCACCTAATGTCATGCTACAAGTTTTTAAGTCACTTGTCTTTTGAATTGCTGAATATTTCCAGTATAGTGTGATATAAAGCAGCATTGACAGTGAATTGTCCTGTTTCCCACATTGGTGTTTTACACCATACACCTCAATAAAACGTAGGTCTCTTATTTAGGAGAATATGACCACGTATAAGAAAATATGAATAATAAGTGGCATTCAGAGATTAATTTCTCCACTGTAGGTCATCCTAGACTAACAATGTTAGTGTCATTTTGTTAGTAACTCCTTTCCCATGCTAATATTGCCTATTATTAGCTGGCAAGTCACTTAGTTAAAGAAGTCAGACCCCCCCCCAAAAAAATGTTGACACCATAAGGCAGTATGGGTGTGAACTGAAAGAATACAAAAAAGGTGTTATAGGCTTGAGCTAGTTAAATTCCTCTCTTTTTAACAGATTGGTGGAGAAGGGCCAGTGTGTCATTTTTACTTCATTAACCCACATTTTTATCTTGGTTATTATTGCCACATGATCTGAAATAATCACTGGATGTGTATCAAAACTTTCAGTTAAATGCACATGTTCCTGTGAAATATAATTTATGTGTAGCCTAGCGTAGTCATTGTATCTTGGGGAATAATATGTAAATTCTTGCTGAGTTCCTACTACTGAATTCACATGTTCCATACCAAATATTTTTATAAATTTCTTCAAAAATCTACCATGTTATTTCCCTTATAGGCACCCCAGATACATCCTCAATGTTGCAAATCAAATTCCAGTCCCCATGTTTAATTAATATTCCCTGCTGAAAGCTGATTATTTCCCAGAATTTTCTTAAGCTCCATTGTAGCAGTTTTAGGTGGAGTATAAATACATGCCAACATAATTATCCTCCTTTGCCAATAGCCCCTTATCACCACAAATCAACCATTATTATCTTTTTTCCTTTTCTGTCACTATTGGAGCTCCTCTAGCAGTTAATACAAGTACTCATTTTTTTCCTTTGTACCAGATATTCAGCTGAATAACCATCCTGAAATCCTTTCTTTATGAAATTCATGTACTTATTTCTTTCCAAATGTGCCTCATGTATCATAACTGTTTGCGCTTTCATTTCTTAATATAGTTCCCTACTCTTTCTTGTATATACCTGTGAGACCATTCACATTCCAAGATAATGTGGAAAGTATTGCCATTCTCATAAAAAGTTATTGGTCCCACCTGTTATGTATAACAGCTTTTTTAATGTCTATTTTCAAATTTTGTGTTACATGCGTGCAGTAATGTTTGGCAGGTTGATCTTTTATACATTTGTTTCTTGTCATGTCCATTTCAACCTATGTCACATCTTACAAGACTTTTTGTTTTAATGAAAATCTTTAAAAAACACGTGTGAGCATGCACACAACCTGTTAACGTAATACACACACAACTATGTACATTTTCAAATAAAGAAGTTTTACCCTTCTAATAGGAAAAAATGTCCAATATTGACAGCTACACTGACAAGGCTTTAATTGACCTATAATTAAGGTTATGCATACTAACACACATGGTACAGCCTGTGCTTCTACTTAAACTAAATGCTGTCTCTTCTTGTCTTATCTGTATTTGTCTCCCAGATCTAGAAAACAACTGGAATACTTTCAGGAAACTTTAACTTTTAGCCTTAAAAGTTATTACCCTCTTAACAGTTTGTCTCCATGGTAACATAAGAACCAACTATATAGTTGCCTTCAGCCACAAGCTTCTCATTGTACACTGTGAACTTTTATTTCCTAAAGGAAACTTTTCATTACATTCAATCTTTTCTTATTTACTTGCCTCTACCTAAAATTTGTTAGATCAAGCCAAGGGCCTTAATCCAGCTATTCCTTATACAAAAGTAAGTAAAAACATATCAACTCTACTTATGTCATGATCTTGTATGCTTTTATACCCCATCCCCCACCTCAACAACCCAAGATTACAGCCTGTTATCCTAAACATACTTTTGTCCAGGCTTTCTTCTGTTTTTACATTGCAATGTTTATATTTCTGAAAACTAAAAAAGAAGAAAGAAAGAAGAAGAAAAAGGGGGGAGGATCACCTCTTTACTTTAGTATCCCTATAACACACAGAAATAACTGAAAATGCTTCACTATATGACATGCAGTTTGTCATGAAATTTTTCATAAAGTACTGTGAAGATTCTTCACTCATGAGCACTCCTGCAAGTATGGCAGTGCAAGGTTCAACTCAGTAAGCATCCAGAAAACACAGCCAGCACGTGGAGAGTTAGTAAATCCAGCATTTTATTCATAAAATAGCAAGATAGTGTCTTGCTATTTTATGAATAAAATGCTGGATTTACTAACTCTCCAAATGCTGGCTGTGTTTTCTGGAAAGTACTGTGAAGAACACAAATTGTTCTGCTTACAATTACCTGTTTCCCTCCTCTTCCCTTCCCTTTAATGTTATTCCAAACGTTAATGATATGAAGTAGGGCAAATGTTTTGCAGTCCCCTACAAATTTAACAAAGTCAAAAAAGTCCAATATTTCCATGTTTTTTTATTCAGCCACACTTAAATGTGATTGATGCTTTATAATCCCACTTTCTTCATTAATTTCAAAGTTGCTGTTTTTCTTCCTGTTGATTTCCATCTTCCGACTCTAGTGTTTTGTTCACATGCAATGTTTTCCCAGTTCTTCTAGTCAACTCCTATGCTTTTCTCTGTCTCTCAAGCAATTTCCTTTGGAACATTGGACAATGTTTTACTGGTAAGGTCTCTCTACGAGCTGTGTTATCAGAAAAATAAGAAGCAGAGTCCCCTTTTGCTTGATAACTGACTTTTCATTGGACAGCCTTTTGCATTTCCTCCTTGGCCTGTTCTGCATCAAAAAATTACTTTGATCCTCCAGGAAAAATATTCTGAAGATAGCTGTATACAACAGCTTGAATCTCTCTCCTGCCTCTCGACATTCCCAGATTGCTGGAATAAATTTACTCCTCTTCTGCCTAGTGTGCAGTGAGTTACCATTTTCCACAAACACACTACTGTCTCCAATGTTTAATACTTTGCCCTTCTGCTTCACTTTTGTCAGAATCAACTCTTTCTGTTGGTAGGATTGCATCTTTACTAGTACAGGTGTTGGCTGCTCTCTCATGGCCAAGTTTGTAGCATACACACAATGTGCCCTTTCAATTAACAACTTTTTCTGTGGAATACTAGCCCAGTTGCTTATTTGTGTTTTCATAAAAATTAATACAGTGTATTCTGTTCAGTTTCTCTGGTATAGCAGAAAGTCTCAGGTTTTCCCTACATGCTCTGTCCTCTAATTTTACAGTTTTTGAAACATCTCTTCTTGAGCAGTCTCATACTCAGCCAGCCTTTTCTTCATTTCAGACTCTGATTGTTGCTGTTTTATCAGCTCATTTGAATATCTGTTTAAAGCTTCTTCCATTTTTCCAGCTTTTTGTCATTTGAGTTAATGTACACCTTGAGCGTTTTGTTTATTTTAATCCTTTATGAGCTCATTTGACTTGTTTCTTTCCTCTAGATTACTGGAAGTTATGTCTAACACCAAAGCTGGACCTTGAAGTGCTTTTTGCTGAACAGCTGCAGAATTCTTCCCAGTTGGTGTTTTCTCTTCACCTTTTCTAGTTGATTTTCTTTCAGGCTCTCTTAGTTTCTTCTTTGCTGGCATCCAAGCAGTGCACTTAATAGCCAGTAAGTGAAATGTACCTAAAACGAAGAACTCACTGGCTGTCTTTTCTGAGTTTTTGTTTTCACACTGAGAAATCTGAAATTAAGTTTGCAGACATCTTGGAAGATCCTCTTTTTGCTTTATCAGCTTCTCCTTCTTCTGTAATACTTAACTTTGTCAACCCTTCTAGACAATTCCTGTCACTTTTTCCCCACATCACTCTTTGTCTTTGTATCACCATCAAATTTTAAATTCCATTATTATTTTATACCAGCCATTAGCTCTCCCTTCTGAAGTAATTTCTATCTTTCTTAATAACTCAAACCATATCTGCTAACCATTTCTTAAATTCCTCTTTTTTAACTGAGAAGTATGAAAGTACAAGTGTCTTCATTTTTACATCATTATTCTGCATATTTAGGTTTTATTTGTGGCTGATATGATGGGTCTCAAAGCTTACAGTGAAATTAGACCCTGTCCAATCTAGTCCAGTTATTTTATCTTGGGGAAATATGAAAATTATGTCTGAGTTGCTGCTACTAAATTCACATCTTACATACCAAATGTGCTTAATTCTTTCAAAACCTATCCTCTTTTGTTATATTTGCTAGTCTAGGCCCCCTGACACATTCTCACTATTGCAAGTCAGGTTCCAGTTCCCCCTATAAATAATCTACATGCTGAAAGCTTATTATTTCACCCCAAATTCTCCCAGTCTCCATTATAATAGTTTTAGGCGGAATATAAATATATACCAGTGGAATTCTCTTCTCCTGCAAATAATTTCTAACTACCATAAATCTACTATTACGGTCTTTTTTCCTTTTTGAGTCACTATTGTAGCCCCATTGCAATCAGTTTTACCCCCATTTTCCTTTGATAAATGTCTGTCCTGAAATCCTTTTTGTGAAATTCACATGCTCATTTCTATTCAGATGCATATCCTTTAACATTGATATTGCACCCTACACTTTTTCTTATAATTCAGTAAATTGTTTTTGGTTTTGTTTTTATCTGCAAAGCCTTTTACATTTCATATTAATATAGGCAAAGCAACCACCATGATATAAAGCTATTAATTCCACATATTATCATGACAGTCCTTTTGAATATATGTTTCCAATTTGTCAGTTGCATCCGCATATTAATATCTGGCAGGCTGATCTTGTATGTAGTTGCTTCTTCCCATCTCTATTTGAACCCTTGCCTAATTTTCAGTACTTTTCGTTTCAACAAAAACACTTAAGAAAAAACAAAATAATTATTTTAAATATCCTAGCTCCTTTTAACTAAAAGAAACACACAAAATTGTCTAAACGTTCCAAAAAAGGTTACCTCTCCATATAGGAGCAACTGCCCCATATCAACAGCTGCACAAACAAGCATTAGTAATCCTAAAGTTAGGGATAACCATGTTGATGCATATGTTAGAATCTGTGTTCCTACTTGGGTAGATTGCTGTCTGTCCTTATTGTATCTTGATTCCCCTCCCAGGTATGAAAAATAACTTGCATGCTTTCAGTAAATAGGTTCATAGGTTCATAGGTTCATACTAGGCTATCTGCCCGAGGGCATTTACAAGCCTAGCCCATCGTTTTGTGGCTTACGCCACCCCTTTAGTATGGGGAACTATACCCATTATTTTGCTGTGCCTCTGTCGAGCAGTGACGCTGAGGTAATCCCTGGGGTATATCTGCGATCTCCCATCCATTGGTCAAGATTTCTCTTGAACAAGGCCAGCGAGGTGCTCTGCCTCACATATACTGGGATTTTGTTCCACAGCATAGGGAGTCTTTGGGTGATGAATCTATCCCTCCAGCACGTCCTATTAATAGCCGTGTCGAGGTTTAAGTCTCCGCCCTTGTGGCTCTGATGGATCTAGATTTTTGAGGTGAAGCATATTCATCAAATCTGGGTTTGACATGGCCTTGTATGTTAGGCAAAGGTCACCTCTGAGCAAGCGGTGCGACTGAATAGAGCTGGAGTTCTTTCAGTCGGGCAGCATAGGACAGATTTTTGAGACCCTTTATCCTTTTGGTGAGGAACTTTTGTGGCCTCTCCAGCTGCTGCAAGTGTCGGGTCAGATACATTCCAAATGGGGCATTGTACTCAATCATTGGTCTGATGAGTGATGAGTAAAGGGAGACTATGACCTCCCTTGATCTAGATGAGAATCCCTTCATGATGAGGTGGGCAATGTAGAAGGTCTTCCTAACTACTTTAGCTACATGGGTGTCAAATGACAGACTACTATCAACCTGGGTCCCCAGGTCCCTGATAACTTCTTCTGTGCTCAGTGGATTGCCACCTATTTGGTAGCTAGGGGTAACCTTGTTTTTCCCGAAGGGTATGACTATGCATTTTTTGGCATTTAACTTTAGGCCGTGGCTCTGGCACCAGTTATCCGTTTCTGTGAGACCCTTCTGAAGGATATCTGTGTCAGATGTGTTTTCTACTATGGCGCCCAGTTTGCAGTCATCTGCAAACTTTGTCAGCCATAACCCTCCTGTGTTTGCTTGTACTTCGGAAAAGTAGATGCCAAACAAGAGTGGGCCCAGGACTGAGCCCTGTGGGACACCACTTGTGACAGGCTTTGAGTCTGACATGGTGCCAGCAACTCTGACCCTGTGGGTTCTGTCACTCAGCCAGTTTGCAACCCATCTTGTGATGTATGGGTTAAGCTTAAAGAAAAAGTGCTTTGGTTACCCTTAAATAAACAAATAAGTAACTTTTATTTTGTTATATTTAATACATTAAAGTACTAAGGCTGTTGGGAGATCAGCTGCTTCTATTCACTTCATGCAATTTAAAACTTAATGGTAACTATTTATTCATTTATTTTAAATGAACTACTTGCCAGTTTCTTTTTAAAGGTTAATTATATTATATATTGCATACTATAGTCAGAACACACTGCTTAGACATTTCCTAATTGATTCCTTGCATCTGCAGACTCATCAGCTAGGAGTCAGATTGCTATGCAATGGAAACCCTTACATGTCCATTTCACCCTCACAATAAACCTATCCAATTCTTAGACCTCCTTAACACTGTGGTTCTTTCCTAGCTGGGGCATCAGTGCCAAGATCAGTTTTGTGAGCAATGTTGCATGATAATGCATCAGTCATGGGAAGCCACTAATGCTAATTAGCCATGTGCTCTCCCCAAGAAATGCCAGTGGCTCCCAATTTATGCTCCTGAGTGATTCATAAAAATTACCCAGTAAGTGTAAAATGTCACTTTTGGAGGAAAAAAGTGACTGCAGTAAAACCACAGTGGTCATCTATTCACTCCTGTGGGAGTACTCATGGTTACAGGTACCTTCAGTGAAGTCATGGGAATGTGTGCATGTCTTCAGGGGGATGAATAAAGCCATATGAATGTGTCTGTGTATATGACTGTGCTGTTAGGGAGGTTGCACTGGGGATTAGGTAGGGGAATATGAGTCTGGAAATGCATGTGTCTTGGAATGTATGTGCAGACTAAGCGTTTCAGTGACTCTGACTGACTGGGGGGCTTGTTTGCTGATGGGAGGATGCGTGGGGAGATATCTGGGAGAGAGAGAGAGAGAGTGTGTGTGTGTGTGTGTGTGTGTGTGTGTGTGTGTGTGTGTGTGTGTGTGTGTGTGTGTGTGTGTGTTAGTGCAAAGGATGCTTTTACCAATATGATGCATGGGCTATTAAAGGCAAACACTACCACTCTCCGTCGAGACAGTGCTAGTGTACAAATTTAGACCCATGCTAATGAGACAGTTATGAGATCTTTCTTACTGTGGCCACAGCTATTTCTGAATTGCATTTTCTTGCCATTATGGTAATAGATTGACTTGTGTTAGGCATTTACCATGAGTGGTGAGTCTTTTTTTAAATTCCAGGCATCATTTCCAACTAAAAACATTTGCTAATGGAAAAAAATTAACTTTGTAAATACAAGAAAGATTTTACTTTGAACGCACCGACCAGACCTCATGATTATTTACTTGCACCTGTTTTGCTCCTTGCTTCAGCTTAATGCAGGTGCTGATGGAAAAATAAGCAGCTAGTAACTTTGCAAATGCAAGAAAGAATTATCAGGCTTTTCTCCCTGGGCCTCTGCTGAAAATGGGTACCTCATGATCCACTCAGACCTTGCAGTAAACAACTGTCAAATAAATACACTGTTATGCTTTTCATTATTTTTATCATCCACAAAAACAGAAAAAGTTCACTAGAGATCCAGGTGCCTTTTTAAAATGCAAAAAGAATAATTCCAAAACTGTATGAAAAAGGCAGGCAGCAGGTTACTTCCAAAGGCTTTATTCAGAGCTCACACATAAGCGCTTTCACCAACAGGCTTCTTCAGGTGTATACACCTGAGGAAGCCTGTTGGTGAAAGCGCTTGTGTGTGAGCTCTGAATAAAGCCTTTGGAATAAAGCCTTTGGAAGTAACCTGCTGCCTGCCTTTTTCATACAGTTTTGGAATTATTTTTATCATGTTATTCAAACATATTTGCTTAAAAAATATATCTTGACTGTATCTTAAATGAAAGATATTCGTCTAGATATTCATCTCAATAAATGAACAGGGGGAATTTCTATCTTTTAATTCTATGTATAACATGATCAATACACTTTCACGTCACTTATGCAGCCCAGGATCACATTATATTATTCATTTCCCCCTTGCTTCTTTGCAGCCTTTCCTATTTTGTTGCAATGCCAATCCATAATACATTGCAATTAAGTAAAAGTGCTTTTTTACTTTAATATCAGTAGTATATATGGCAGTCACAGATAGAACTGTCCTGCCTTGCATTTAACATATCTCTAACTTCACAGTATATAAAACTAGTTTACATTAAATGCAAATCACATGATACAATTTATTGTATACATATTAGTAAGAACAAACTCTATTTTACTTAATTATACCTGCCTGATATAAAGGGAGGGAGCTTATGCTTTAAAGTTCTTCCACCAGTTTAACACAGTCAACAAGCCTCTACTCTTTTTTCAGCCTCTTTTTCTTGCATAACTACACTTTTCTTGTCTAAAGTGCATCTAACAGGAATGACGCTTTACAGAACTCCTGCTTTTTCAGAAGCTTCACATTGTTGCTGGTCTTCTTCCTGATCATCTTGACCTCCCAATACCAGTCTCTGGTTCAAGTCCAAGGTACTGTTTATTCTTCTACTTAGCTCCCTTTTTGTCTGTGTCACTCAAGCATTTTCGTTTGGAAGAATGGAAAAGGCTTCATTAGAGGTCTTGACTGCTTTCTCATGACCAAGTTTGGAGTATACATATGATCTGCCTCCTCAGTTAACAAACTCTGCTGTGGATCACCATTTCAGTTACTTATGTATACTTTCATAATATTAATGCAATGTATTCCTTCTAGTTTCTCCATTATGGCAGAAAATATCAGTTTTCCTCTGCATACTCTGTCTTCTTATAGTACTATTTTTTGAGACATTTCATAGGTTCATGGGTGTGTACTAGGCTAATGGCCCTGGAGCCTTTACAAGCCTAGCCCATAGAAGTGCCCTGGCATCGTGCCACCTGACGTTAGTTCCCAGTGCCTCTATTTAGGAGAGCCACTGGAGTGATCCCCAGGGTGAACTTTCTAATTCCCATCCACTCATCAAGATTTCTCTTGAAGAGGGCCAGTGGGGTACTCTGCTTGACATGTATGGGAAGTCTATTCCAGAGCATGGGCAGTCTCTGGGTTATGAAACTGTCCCTCCAGCATGTTCTGTTGATTGTGATAATGAGGTTGAGGTCTCTGGAGCGTGTGGCGCAGAGGGATTGGGATTTCTTTAGATGTAGCATTTGTAACAGAGCTGGGTCAGACATGGCTTTGTAAGTTAAGCAGAGATTCCCTCTTAGACAATATGAGACAGAGAATAGCTGGAGGTTTTTTGAGACGTCCATGTAGGACATGTGTTTAAGGCCTAGGATCCTCTTCATGTGGTACATTTCTGGCCTTCCCAGCTGTTGCATATGTCTAGTGAGGTACATGCCAAATGGGGCATTATACTCAATGACTGGCCTAATGAGGGAAGAGCAGAGAGAGATGATGACCTTCTTCCTGGATGCAAAACCCTTGGTAATGAGATGTGCCACATAGAAGGACTTTCTGACCACAGTGGCAATGTGGTGGTCGAAGGAGAGGTTGCTGTCAACCTGTGTCCCCAGATCTCTTATAACACCTTCAGTGTTCAGTGGGCTCCCATCGATGCGGTAATTAGTGGGAACAGAGTTTTTCCCAAATGGAATGACGGTGCATTTTTTGGCATTAGGCTTAAGGCCATGGCTTCAACACCAGTCATTGGTCTCAGTGAGGCCTTTCTGTAGGATGTCTACATCACTTGTGGAATTAATAATGGCTCCCAGCTTGCAGTCATATGCAAACTTGGTCAGCCAGAGTCCCTCTATGTTGGCCTGGACTTCTGAGAAGTAGATGCCAAACAGGACAGGACCCAAGGCCGATCCCTGTGGGACTCCACTTGTGACTGGTCAGCAGTCTGACTTGGAGTCCACTACTTTCACACTGTGGGTTCTAGCTGTGAGCCAATTTGCAACCCACCTAGTGATATAAGGGTTGATGCCTAGTTTGGTGAGTTTATCAATAATTCCTGAGTGAGGAATGGTATCAAAGGCCTTGACCAGATCAAGGTAGGCTGTATGAACTGCCTTGCCCTCATCCACAGCTCTGGTGACTGACTCAAAGAAGTCAACCAGGTTGATCTGGCATGATCTACCTTTCACAAAACCAAATTGCATGGGATCTAGAGTTTGGAGATTCCATATATCCTTGTTAATTAGGTCCATGATGATGTGCTCCATAGCCTTGCATATCAGACTCATCAGGCTAATGGGGTGATAATTCCCAGGGTCTGTAGTCACTTCCCCTTTATGGAGAGGGATGACTGTAGCAGTGCGCCATTCGGTAAGGACAAAGCTTGAGTTGAGGCTGTGATTGAACAGGGCACACAGATGTAGTGCCAATTCACTTTGTAGTTCATGTAGAACACATCCAGGGATATTGTCGGGTCCCATGGAAGCTGTATTCTTTTCTTTAGACAATGCATTTTTAACCTGTGCTGCAGTAATGCTGGGTGCCTGGTATTCCTCTGGTACTGTGATTGTTCCTTTTTTGGGGGGGGGGTAAAGTTGGCACTAAATCTGTCAGCCAGTATGTTGACAATATCTATTGGCTCAGTATAGGAGGTACTATTGTGCAATAACTCAGAGCAAACCTGGGTATTACCGTGGAGATTCTTGATATAACTATACAATGCTTTGTCGTTGTTTTTAGTGTCTGCTGCAATTCTGCCTTCATAGAGGTTTTGATGTTGTTGAGGCTAATAAGAGAGTTCATAGGTTCATAGGTAAGTACTTGGCTATCTGCTGAAGGGCATTTATAAGCCTAGCCAGAATGTGTTGGCTTTTGCCACCCTCTTAGATTAGTTCCCTGTGCCTGTGTCCAGCAGAGCCATTAGTTCCCTGTGCCACTGTCCAGCAGAGCCACTGCAGTGATCCCCATGGTAAATTTTCTGTTTCCCATCCACCCGTCAAGGTTTCTCTTGAAGAATGTTAGTGAGGAGCTCTGCCTGATGTATATTGGAATCCTGTTCCAAAGCATGAGGAGTCTCTGGGGCAGGAATCTATCCCTCCAGCATGTCCTGTTTGTCATTGTGATGAGGTTTATATCTCTAGAGCGTGTGGCTCTTCGGGATTTGTTTTTTTTAGGTGGAGCATGTCCATCAATTCTGAGTTGGACATGGCCTTGTATGTCAGGCAGAGGTCACCTCTGAGTAAGCGGTATGCAACTGAGTACAGCTGGAGTTTCTTGAGTCGGGCTGCATAGGGCATCTGTTTGAGGTCAGTAATCCTCTTGGTGAGGTACTTTTGTGGTCTTTTCAGCTGTTGCAGCTGTCTTGTAAGGTACATCCCAAATGGTGCATTGTATTCTATGATGGGTCTAATGAGTAATGAGTAGAGAGGCACAATAACCTATTTTGTTCTAGATGCGAACCCTTTTGTGATTAGGTGGGCCACATAGAAGGATTTTCTAACCACCTTAGCAATATGATTATCAAAGGAGAGATTACTATCTACTTGGGTCCCCAGATCCCTTATTACATTTTCTGTATTTAGGGGACTACCACCTATGTGGTAGTTCATGGGTACCTTATTTTTTTCCAAAGGGGATGACTATGCACTTTTTGGCATTTAGCTTGAGGCCATGATTTTGACACCAGGTATCTGTCTCAGTGAGACCCTTCTGGAGGGTGTCTGTATCAGCCGGAGAATCAGTTATGGCCCCTAGTTTGCAGTCGTCTGCGAACTTGGTCAACCTTAGTCCTCCTATGCTTGCCTATACCTCTGAGAAGTATATACCGAACAGGAGGCATCCTAGGACTGAGCCCTGGGGGATGCCACTTGTAACTGGTTTAGAGTCGGATATAGAGCCTGCAACTCTCACCATGTGGGTTCTATCCATGAGCCAGTTGGCAACCCATCTTGTGACGTAGGGGTTTATGTTCAAGTTGGTGAGCTTGTTTATAATACTAGAATGGGGAATGGTGTCAAGAGCCTTTGTGAGGTCTAGGTAGGCTGTGTGGACCTCCTTTCCCTTGTCTAATGCCTTGGTAACTGTCTCAAAGAAGTCCACCAGGTTTAGGAGGCATGATCTGTGCTTAACAAAGCCAGGCTGGGTAGGGTCCAAGGTTTGGAGGTTCCCAGTGTCTCTGTTAATGAGTTCCATGATAATGCGCTCCATAGCCTTGCAGACTAGGCTAGTCAGGCTTAAAGGGCGATAGTTCCCGGGGTCCGTTGTGGCTCCACCTTTGTGGAGTGGGTAACTGTTGCTGTGCGCCACTCTGTGAGTACATAGCCTGTAGAGAGGCTAAGATTGAACAGTGTGTTTAGGGGAGGGGTTAGTTCATTTTGGAGCTCTTGTAAGACACAGCCTGGGACACCGTCCGGTCCCATTGAAGCTGTGTTTTTGGCTTTGGATAGGACTGTTTTAACCTGTGTGTCAGTGATTGATGGGGGGTCTACATTCTTCTAGTATGGTTATGGGCCCTTTAGGGGGTGAAGTTTGCACTAAACCTGTCTGCCATAATGTTGGCAATATCAGTCGGTTCAGTGTATTTTGTGCCATTCTGCACTAACTCAGAGCAGATCTGAGAGTTTCCACTTAGGTTCTTGACATAGCTAAAGAACGCTTTGTGGTTATCTTTGGAGTCATTGGCAATTTTTCTTTCGAAACTAGCCTTGGATGATTTAATGAGGGATCATACTTTCTTGCTGATACTGATCAGGGATGTCTTTCCTTCTTGGGATTTTACTCTTTTCTGTACTAGTTTCCTCCTTCTGTTGTATAGCTTGTTTATGGCAGGGGTCCAGCAGACTGGTTTCCTTTTCTTGGAGGAGTGAGTCTTGGTTTTACTTGGGATAGCACAATCCATGTATTCCTGCAGATGCTCATAGAGTGCCTTTGTAAAGGTTTCAGCAGCTTGGACAGCATTGTCCTTTAGCATGGGGGCTGTGAACTTTCCACCTCGGTCTTAAGTAACGTGAAGTTTGCTTTTGAAAAGTTTTTCACAGTGGTTTCCTTGATTGGGGGTGGAGGCTGAATGTGGATATCCAGAGTGATTAGTCTGTGGTCTTATCTAACCAGTGAGGGGTTGACCTTTGGTGTGGAACACCGGTCACCCATGTTGGTGATGACCAGGTCCAATATGTTGTTTCCTCTGATGGGGGTGTTGACCAGTTGATCCAGGGCATTCAAGTTTATAAATTCTAGGAAGCGTTGGGCAAGGGAGTTAGTACTTGAGTAGTTCTCCCATTTTATGTTTGGGTAATTGAAATCACCCAGTATCAGGGTGTTTGGTAGGACCTTAATATTTCTCAGTGTCTCCAGAAATGTGGAATGGGAGTCCTGGGTCATGGTGGGTGATCTGTAGCAAGCTACAATTTGGATTGCAGTTTTGACCATTGTTAGTTGCACATGGATGATCTCTGATGCATTGCGCTGCACCACTAACCTGGAGGTGTGGGTATCCTTGATGAATATGGATACACCCCCGCCTTTTGTGTTTCGGTCCTGGTTCTGTGGCCAAAAGGTATGGTATGAGTTATAGCCTAATAGTGCTGGGGTGCTCTCAGGAGCCTTAAACCAGGTTTCTGTTACTGCACAGATGTCGATGTTCTCCATACTGAGGAGTGCCTCGAGTGCATGCATTTTGAGGTTTAGACTTCTGGCATTGAGTAGCATTACCCTCAGTTTTTGGTTACTTGTGCTATTTATGGTGGTGGGTTTGTCTTTTGAGCCTTGCCTAAAAAAGGCACTATGGGGGAGGCAAGAGCCTTGGCCAGTATTTGAAAGCCTAAGGGTGACAGGTGCAAGCCATCTCTTGCAAAGCAACGTGGCTTGTCGAGCATGTCATCCCAGGTGGACAGATACTGGATCCCCTTTGAATGACACCAGAAACTTAGCCAATTGTTGAAATTGATAATTTTTTTCTTTATACTGTGGCATCATTCTTGGTGAGGGCAGGATGCCACTCATGGTCAGGGACATACTGGCCTGGGCTACATGATCAGAGAGCTCTTCCATGTCTCTTTTTATGTAGTCCAGGGAGGTACGTCTGAGGTCATTCACACCAACATGGACAATGACAGAGTCGTATTTGTACTTGTTCTGGAGTGACCTGAGTGCGTGTGTTATGTGACGGATCCTGGCACCCGATAGGCAGCTAACTGTAACCTTTTCCTTGTCCAGCCTAGTTAGTGGGACATCAGTGTGCCTGACGATAGAGTCACCTATTACTAGTGTGTTGGGTATGTTATTTTGCCTTAAGGACTGTGATTACGTGGCACACTGATTATATGAAGTATGTGTTTCATGGTTGGTGATGGGGTGTGGAGGTTGCTTGGATGTCTGCTTTGGAGGTCTCTGTTGCTTTTGCAGATTTTTATTCAGAGCCTCCGAGTATGTTTTCATGTATTCATGTGTGTTATTTGCCGGTGTTGGTTTATTAGGTCTATGTGAGACTGGCGGTGTGTTGCAAGTATTACCCTTCTCCTCTTGACTGTCAGTTCCAGTCTTGGGTTGAGAGAGCTTTGCCTCAAGTTTGGCTGTATAATTGCATCTATCGCATATATTAGTGTTTGGTGTTGTCTGTGTACATGAGGCAGTTGTAACATTGCCTCAAAATGCTCAGATTCACCAGTTGGACTGGAGAGTACACCGGAAGCTGCCCTTTGGACATGCCTGAATAGGTAGAGTAAGCTGTTTTTCTGATTGGCTGGTGGGGACGAATAGAGAGCTTTGTCCTTCTGGACAGTATAGCGGGGTCTAGTGCTAGGGTTAATTAGTGCTTGCTATGAGTTTTAAGCTAGTGCTTGACTGTGAAATGAATGGTTTGAGTGCTAAAGTTGAAGGTTTGTCTACTTCCAAGGGAAAAATTGAAGAGTAGACTTCGTGGAGCCAAGAATAGTTTAACTCTAGCTAACTGGCACTGCCTGGTGCAAATGTGTTTTTTATAGCAGGGAATTGAAATTAGCCCAAAATGGCCGATAAACTACTAACTTCTAGGCTGAAACCACTCCTCCAGGGACAGATAAGCTGCTCAAAGCTCCCCTCTCTCATAGGTGAACAGAGAAACTTCCCTTCCAGTCTTGGCACTTCACGTTTTTCTGCAACAGTTTCTTTCTTCTGTTGTAGAGTTTATTAATGGCAAGGGACCACCAGATTGGCTTCCTTTATTTGGAGGAGTGCATCTTGGTTCTGTTGGGTATGGCTAGTTCCATGCATTTATGTACATGTTTGTACAGTGCATCGGTGTATGATTTGGCAGTCATGCATCTATTTTCTATTGACATGGGTGCTGTGAAGTTAGCCACCTCTGTTTTTAGAAGCCCATAGTCAGCTTTGGAGAAGTTTTTCTTGGTGGTTACCTTTGCGCAGGATATGGGTGAGATGTGGATTTCCATGGTGATTAGTTTGTGGTCAGATCTAACCAGGGTGGAATTGACTATTGGTGTAGAGCAATGGTTGCCCATGTTAGTAATAACCAGGTCAAGGATGTTGCTTCCTCTAGTGGGGGTAAGAATGAGCTGGTCCAGTGCATTGGAATTGATGAATTCCAGGAAGCGTTGGGGCAGTGTATTGGTGTATGAGTAGTTTTCCCAGTTGATGGAGGGTAGTTGAAGTCACCTAGTATGAGTGCTGGGTTGGACCATAATAATTCCAGGGTGCTTAGGAATGTGGAGTGAGAGTCTTGGGACATGGTTGGGGACCTATAGCAGGCTACGACCTGAATCGCCATCTTACCCAATGTTAGTTGTACCTAAAGTATCTCCGATGTGTTATACTGGGCTATTAGTCTGGAAGTGTGCATATCCTTCATGAATATGGAGACACCACTGCCTTTAGAGCTTCGGTCCATGTTCTGGGGCCGAAAGGTGTGGAATGAGTTATAGCATGGTAGCTCAGGGGTGCTTTCTGCTGCTTTAAACCAGGTCTCCATTACAGCATAAATGTTGATGTTCTCCATTTTGAGGAGTGCTTCGAGGAAGTGCATTTTGAGATTTAGACTTCTAGCATTGAGCAGCATGACCCTCGGATTGCATTTATTTATACCTGTTATGGTGATAATTTGGTCTTTGGAACATTGCCTAAAAAAGACACTCTAGGGGTGGCAAGAGCTTTAGCCAATATCCAGAAACCCAGGGGTGACAGATGCAGGCATCTCTGGCAAAGCATCGAGGTCTGTCAGTCATGTCATTCCAAGCAGACAGATACTGGATCCCCTTAGAATGACACCAGAAACGTAGCCAATTGTTGAAGTCAATTATTTTCTGCTTGTACTGCGGTATCATTCTGGGCAATGGTAGGATGCTCCTCAGGGCTAGGGTCATACCTGCCTGGGCCACATAATCCGAGAGCTCTTCCATGTTTCTTTTCATGTAGTCCAGGGAGGTGTGTCTTAGGTCATTCACACCCATATGGACAGTGACAAAGTCATACTTGTACTTGTTGTGGAGTGACCTGAGTGCATGTGTTATGTGTCAAATTCTGGCACCTGATAGACAGCTGACTGTTACCTTCTCCTTATTCAACCTATTGAGTGGGACATCAGTGTGCCTCACTATCGAGTCACCTGTGATTAGTGTATTGGGCAAGCTGTTTTGCCTTAGGCGCTTAGGTTGAGGGGCACACTGTGTAGGTGAGCTGTGTGTCTTGTGGTTTATGCTGTGTTGTGGTCGAGTCTGTTTCTGCCTTGGAGGTCTCTGCTGTTTGGGTAGATTTCTGTTGAGAGCCTCCATGAAGGTGGGTGTGTGGTTTGTGTTTTTATGTGAGAGCTGTGATGGTGAGTGTTCTGGAGGGCTATGTGTTGCATGTGATGTGGTGCAGGTGTTGACCTTCTCCTCTTGACTAGCTATTCCACTCTTGGCTTGAGAGTGCATGGCTTCCAATTTGGATATATAAGTGCATCTCTCACAAGTCTGTATGTTGGGAGGTAAGAGGAGAGGGTTGTCTGTGTACATGAGGCAATTGCTAAACTGCCACAGAATGCCCAAGTTCACCATGTTAATAGGAGAAAGCACAGGGAACTGACCTTAAGACATGCCAGGAGGGATGGTCATTATTACTAAGTACTGGAGCTGTTTCCTTATATATTCCTTTTACAGGAAAAATGTCACTCAAGGTGTCTGAGTCTGTACAGAGCACTGCCAAACACTTGAGGGGAAACTTATATGTAGACCCTGAAAATTTAAGGATGATGTATTTAGGCAGATATTCTGAAGTTAGAAAGAAATCGAGCAGTACTTACTGAAAAATAAAGAATTCGCTTGTCAAGAGTCATGAAAAGAGGGGAGTCGCATGAATGGCTACTGCCTGGCTACTACTAATGCTGGTCTCAGCACGACTTCCATCTGCTGGGGTAGAATACTCATTTGCCTCTTTTCTCACCAGAAGCAAAATGTTAGCACCAATCCCAAGAAGAGAAGCAGGCCACGGCCTGTTTGGTGATCCACAGTCTTGTCCCAGATGATACAAGGGTCTGCAGGCTTGTAGCCTTTTTCTGGTAGATGTCTCGAATAGAAACCAGACCAATTCTTGAGAGCCACATGTTCAGCTATTATTTCCTTTATTTCAGATGGGGGTAATTGGTCAATATATGTGGATAAGAGGGAATTATACTGGCAGGTGTTACTGGATTCTACAAATCCCCCTGGTGTTGACTGACTTTTGATTAATAGTCGGCTTCTGCTGAAAAGAATGCATATTTAGTAGTGTTTTTAATTTTAAAATAGAGTACTTACGTTTCATTGTGTAATTTTTATGTGTAACTTTTCATGTGAGTTTAAATTATTGGTTTTATTTACTGTAGTGTTTATATTGTTCAGCTACAACTGATAAGGTTTAATTAGTGCACAATGAATGTTTTTAATTTGTCAGTAGATGACAGTGTTTTATTATATAAAGAAGTGCTTGAAGCAGGAGTTCTGAATCTGCTGAAGTTCACATTACAGCAGTGAACGAAAGTGCTCATTCTTTATTAAAAATTTCACTAGTTTCTTGTGACAAGTGTGTGTGTGTTTTCATTTCGAACTCTGATGTCTGCAGTTTGATCATCTCATCGGAATAGCTACTTGCTGCTTCTACTTTTCCAGTCTATTGTCATTTAATTTTAAAATAAGTCAAACATTGGAAGAGTACATAAACATCTGTGTGTGTTTTAATTATTTTTCTTCTGAACTACTGAAGTCATCTCCTGTGCTAAGCTGTAACTTGAAATGCATTTTGCTAAACAACTTCAAGATTTTTCCCAGTCCTGTCTTTTTTTCTTCTTTTCTGGTTGCTTTTGTCTTACTTCCTCTTAATTTCATCTTTGCTAGCATCTAGGCAATATAATTACTCGCCAGTACCTGAATTTGGGCCAAATTCTCAAATTAATAACTTTTTTTTAATGCACCTTCTCAGTTTTCACATTTGGAGAGCTCTAATCAACTTGCTGCTCAGTTTGCAGACACATTGGAGTTCTGACACTGAGAGTTTTATCAGTTCCTTCACTGTATTCAGTTGTTCAGGAAGGGGAAGCTGTTGCCTGTCAAACTGTTTTATCTTGTCCAGTAAAATTACTTTGTATTATGTTCACAAAACTATCATTTTGTATTTTACTTGCCCATTTCAGACACAGAATTTTTGCTGCCTCCAATACTTTTAGTTTTGATACATATTAGCTTGCTTAATCTCAGCAGTTTGTTTTTGATCCCACTGATGCGGCTCTAGACAGGTGATACATCATCATCAGCCCCCTTTTTCCCATTTTCTACTTGGGGTCGGGGAATCATGTTAACTGTCACCATCTCTCTTGATTCAATGCCACATTCCTGCCTTCTTTGACACTCATGCCTGGCTGTCACAGATCTTCTTTCACATAATCCACCCACCTCTTTGCTGGATGGCCCTGTTTCCTCTTACCTTCTTCCTGTCTGTCACAAATCTTCTTCACCAGATTGTCCTCTGCTTTTCTACATGTGTCCAAACCACCATAATCTGCTCTCTTTCATCTTTTCTGCATTTGGAGCTACTTTGGCTTCTGCTCTTATGTCCTCATTTCTTCATCTGTCCCACAGAGTGCATCCTACCACCCTTCTCAGGCACTTCATTTCCATAACCTCTAGCTTCTTCATCTGCTCTGCTTTTACTGACCAGACTTCTGTACCATACAGTAGTACTGGTTGCGCCACTGTCTTGTACACCTTACTTTCAGCTTCTTTGACATTCTTCTGTCATAGACTACACCTGACACTCTATGCCAGTTGGCTGCAGCCTCTCTGATTCTAGCTTTTACCTCTTCATTCAGACTTCCGTTCTCCTCAACCACCCCTCCCAGATACTTGAAGCTATTTACCTGTTCCACTGTCTTCCCTTCTGTCTCAATTCTCAGAGTCTTCTGATTTCCCTAGTTTGCTGCCATTACCACTGTCTTATCTGTGCTTAGTTTCAACCCATGTGCCTTCAGTTTTGCATTCCATTTCTCTATGCTTTGCTGGAGTTCTTGCTCAGAGTCTGCCTGTAGTGCTATGTCATCTGCATACAGCAACTTTGTTGATCTTTCCCCGCCAACCTGTTTGCTAATATAGTCCATCACTAGTATGAACAGCAGTAGGCTCAGATCCGAACCCTGATGTACACCCACTCCTACTGGAGCCCCTCTGTAAGGCCGAACACTCTTTGTACTTAAGTCATTGGGTCCTTGCACATAGCCTGCACTAATTCTACCAATGTTACTGGGACTTCAAACCAGCACAGTACTGCCCAGATCAGCTTTCTTGGGACCTTATCATATGCTTTCTCTAAGTCCAGGAATGCCCAGTTGGATGGTTTCCTCATCTCTAGCTTCTTCTCAAGTATCTGACTCACTGCAAACATCAGGTCAGTTGTACTGCATCCTGATGTGAGTCCGAACTGCTCATCTCCCATCTTACATTCTACTACTCTGCGTATCTGTGTATCAGTCACCCTCTTTAGAACTTTCATGCAGTTTTATAGGAGTTTGATTCCTCAGTACTGCCCACAGTTGTGGCTGCCCCCTTTGTTCTTGTAGACAATTGATACAGAATGCTATGTAAAGTTTTTATATCCTTGTCCACCTGTCATGTGTTGAATGGCTTGCTTTACTCTACGTATATTCTGAATGTGCTAGGTTTTCGTACTGTATTTCTCGTTGCTCACTTTATGTACAATTCTCAGAGTTGCTGCACTGCACTATAAAATGCAGGTAATCCATGTTAAGTTATCCAAAATTTTGCATTCAGTTTTCTCTTCGTTAAGCCTGCACTTCAGATTGTGACTTGCTGCACTGAAGACATTACCCAGACTAAGCAAAGCTGCATGCTTTTTCTATGCTTTTGCTAAAACATGTAGGCCTGTTTAGAACTCTGCTTTGGTCTTTTCTGTAAGCTTTCTTACTCTGCATCCCTGTTCACTTTATAACTGAAAATATGGGGAAAAATAAGGAATAGCCTGTTTAATTTCTTCCAATATAACTTCTGCTGTTTATCATTTTTGTGCTTAAAGTGTCATTTCCCATTCTGCCTTCTTAAAACTTAACTGGCTTGCTCAAAAATCTGCCAACTCAAGAGTCTTTTCAAAGTCAGCCTGTTAAGAGGTAGAAGATACTTCCTTCTGCACAACCAACACAAGTACTTTGGTCTGACTGTCTGTTCTCCTAGAAAAAGACAAATTGCACCAGTACACTCTAGTACCATTTGCTATCACTGCCTTATTTAATTCTTCTTGTTTTTCTTTATAAAAAGTATGGACAGATTCCACTTCCCTTTTTCTTAAAGTTTCTGTATGTTTTTGTTGGCTTAGTAGGAATATCAGGGTTCTGCTCAAGGTTACCTTGTCCCTTGGTGTAAAATACTCTCTCGTACTTCCTTTATATCTATATATTTATCTATTTATCTATCTATCTATCTATCTATCTATCTATATATATATATATGTGTGTGTGTGTGTGTGTGTGTGTGTATATATATATATATATATATATATATATATATATATATATATATATATATATATATATATATATATATATATATAAACACCTTGATTGAATTATCACTTGTGACAGGCAAATTTATATTTATATAAAAGTAATCAGTAATCAAACCATATTAACAAGTTCACATTTGCAAACATTATACATCACATGTATTAGGTCGCGGTGGTGCAGCGGTTAGCATTGTCGCCTCACAGCAAGAGGTTCTCCTGTTCGATTCTCGGCTGGAGCGTCTTCTGTGTGGAGTCTGCATGTCCTCCCCGTGGTCGATTGACGACGTTTAAGACATGTAGGTAGGTGCGTGCGTGAATGGGCATGCCTTCTTTGAAGGTTGGGTGTCGTGCTGGCAACTCGGCACTGTAAAAATCACTGCCAGTCATTAGCGGACGGGAGTTTTGCTGTGGTGACCCCTAACCGGAAAAAAGCCGAAAGACTTTAATACATCACATGTATTGATGTCCTTGCCTACTAAACAGTTAACATACATAGAAGCACACTCTGACACATTCCTCAATGCACAACCAATATACAAATGAGCTGAAACTAATAGTTGCAAAAAACTAAAAAAAAGTAAAACAAGCAAGCAGCTGTCACATAATTTATGCCTGTAACACAATACCTGTCTGTACTGAAAGCACATTTTCCTGTAAGCATTTAAAGCCTGTAGACCAAAACAAGTTAAAGCAAAACAACTCTACTAAATACTTCAAAATGTAAATAAAAATAAATCAAAAAGCAATACAATGTAGTTAAAGCAGCATCAAATGTAACCGTTAATCAAATAGTGTCTGTACGTTAAAAATGGAAACTGAAACAAAGCACAGCAGTAATCAAAAAAAGCAGAACAAGCAAAATTTAAAAGCTGAGCGGACCTGCATATAGAAGCTTTTACTGTTTATGATTTACTGAGAGGAGATATCTGTTTATGGGGATAAATTTTGTTACACAAGCCACCTGCCGCTCTGTACATACCGTTCTCACATAGATGGCGATCATCAACAAGGATGAAAAAAAAAAAAAAAAAAAAAAAAAAAGAAACAAAGAAATTGGAAATTAAGAGGTGGCGGCCCTAAAAGCCTGCCTTGGCTACCCTGAGGCAATTACTCCTTAGCTCATTAAAGTTACGCCACTGTCCTTACGTTAACCGCTGTAGTATTCATTACAAGTGGGGATTCGCTGCCATGAAGCCCACCGTCTGGCCAGTTTACCAAAGTCTACCGTTTAAGCTATGCTAAACATCACCTACACACTGTTTTTAACCGTCAGTCTGTTACCTCTATCCATTTTTGCCATTTTTCAGTTGGTTGGCCTTCCGGTGATTACTCCTGTTTGTTGAAGTCCTCACCATTGCAGCTAAGCACCCAGTTTTTTTTTTTATTGTTTTCTGCTGTTTGGGGTTACTGTCATCCAGGAAGGGTAAATGCCAGTGTGGGAGATTGATTCCTCATAAAGACTGCTACGATAAGTGTCTTTTTTTTTTTTTGCCTAAGTGCTGCTCACGACCATACGTCTTGTTCAATTTGTCAAGCATCTGTCCATAAAACTCTTCATAGTAGGCTTTCTTCCCTTTCATTGTATGTTGAGAACCAGCGTCATAATCTTCTTGCTAAAGACGCCATGGATGGAATTTCCTGTCCAGAGAGTCAGCCTTCAGGGAAGAAGAAGCTGCATAAGGTAAGACTGGGATCTTTCATTGTCCAGCCTCTGCCAGGAGTTTCTCCTGAGGTTATTATGAACCCAGAGGCTCACCTAGTTGTTTTGTCAGATTCCTCTACTGCATCTGGGTTGGAGGCCAGTGAGGATCTGGCAGGCAGCATGTCCGATGAGGCTTTGCAGGTGTCCATTTCGGGCGTTCAGAGGGAACCATGGTTAACTGTTTCTGAGGGGTTTAGAGGGGTTCTGCAGTTTCTCTTTAGAGAAGAGGTTCCTACTACAGTTGTGGGCTGCAGTCCTAAGTCTGGGCCTTCTCAGGTTTCTAGGATGGATGTTCCCTTAAAAAAGAAACTGAAAACTAATCATGTTTCCTTTGCTCCTAGGGATCCACAAAGTGAGTGGCAGGCCTTTACTGAGTGGTTTAGTGCTTTACTGTCATTAAGGCCTCCTCAAAGGGTTTCAGTTCTTCCTCCTCCTTGGTCCTCTTATTCCCATAAAAGGCCGAGAGCATTGAATTCTTCTGAGGAAAAGGTGGATTCTGATGATGAATCCCTTGCTTATTCTACCCAGATTCCTTCTCCTTTAGGCTATGAGTCCGAGAAGAAGGACTCTCATAGTCTAGATAATCTTTCTGAGGAAATTTATTTTGGGGACATAATCTCTCGGATGATATAATTTTCTTAGGTGGGATTGTGCCCAAGTTTCCGATATCCATAAGAGGTACTATGGGTTACAGCAGATGGAGTCTCCTAAACCTGCAGCCATTCCTCCTATCTTGGCTGCTTTATTGGATGTTTTTCCAGTGCCTCTAAAGTGCCGTATTCTCTGCCCCCTGCTCCCAAGAAGTCTGATAGGGTTTATAGGGTGCCTGAGGATTGTTCCTTTTTGTTTAAATGTCTTGCTGCTGACCCCTGTAGCCTCTGATAAGCAATTCTCAGTTGCTTCCTTCATCTAAGTTACTGCTTTCTGGCAAAGACAGTAGAACCATGGATATGCTGGGTCTTCTTCTCTTTTGGCTGATCCCGTTAGGGGTCAACACAGCGGATCATCTGTTTCCATATCTTCCTGCCCTCTGCATCTTGCTCTGTCACACCAACCACCTGCATGTCCTCTCTCACCACATCCATAAACCTCATCTTAGGCCTTCCTCTTTTCCTGTTACCTGGTAGCTTCATCCTTAGCATCTTTTCCCCAATATACTCAGCATCCCTCCTCAGCACATTTCCAAACCAACATAATCTTACCTCTCTGGCTTTGTCTCCAAACCTTCCAACCTGGTCTGACCCTCTAATATACTTATTCCTAATCCTGTCCACCCTCGTCACACCCAGTGCAAATCTTAACATCTTTAACTCTGCCACATTCAGCTCTGACTCCTGCCTTTTTGTCAATGCCACTGTCTCCAACCCATATAACATAGCTGGTCTCACTACCCTCTTGTAGACCTTCCCTTTCACTCTTGCTGGTACTCGACTGTCACAAATCACTCTGACACTCTTCTCCACCCACTCCATCCTGCCTGTACTCTCTTCCACACTCACCATTACTCTGAACTGTTGATCCCAAGTATTTAAACTCATCCTCCTTCGCCACCTCTACTCCCTGCATCCTCACCATTCCTCTATCCTCCCTCTCATTCACACACATATATTCTGTCTTAGTCCTGCTGACCTTCATTATAGGCTGGGTAAGAAGGTTTATATTTCGGCTACCCTAGCTTTTAGGGCTATTAATTATCAGACCCATATCTCCAGGAATGTCTTGGCTCTTCTTTCTTAGGCTCATCAGCTTCTTTCTGCTCTTTCCTAGCTTGGGACTTTGTCTCATGTAATTTGTCATTCTAGCAAATATAGTTATGATGCAGCAGATGCCTCTTCTAGGACTGCTACTTTTGGTTCAGTCCTGAGGAGGTATTCTTGGTTTAGGCTTCAACCATTACCTGATGATATTAAGGTAAAGTTGATGGATGCTCATCTGGATAATAAACTTTTGTTTGGTGAAGTGGGTGCTGGTTTATTTCAGTCTCTTCAGGATAAGGGGAAGGCTTTACAGGACCTTAAGCATGTCTCTGTTTCTCCTGTGCCTAAATTCCAGCAAAACTATCCTTCTAAACCAGCCATTGTTCGTAGGCAATCTCATCCTCCTTCTAAAGGTAAAAAGGGTGGTAAATGGACTTCTCCTGATAAGGCCACTTAGATTGCAGGGATTCTTAAGCCTTCCTTTCTTGACAAACCAGGTGCTGTCTGACTATCCACCTATTCCTAACCACATTCCTCTTTCTCTTCGCCTTTCTCTTTCTTTCCCTGTTTGGCTCTGCATCACCCAGGATTCTTGGGTTCCATCAATCATTCACCAGGGTACTTCATGGTCTGGATTTTCCACTGGGCATTCCTCAGCCTCCTCGGGAACAACTTCATTTTTTCCCAGAGGTTCTTCAAGACCTCTTGTCTCAGGGTCCTATTCAAGAGGTGCCTGTCTCCCAAAGAGGGAAATTGTTTTATTCCTGAATGTTTCTAGTGCCCAGAAAAGAAGGTACTTGGAGACTTATTCTAGACCTCTTCCATCCAAATACTTTTCTGAGGGTGCCTTCCTTTCGGATGTTGTCCCTTCAGTCCATTTTTCCTCTCTTGCTCCCTCAGGCCTTTCTGGTGTCTCTGGACCTCAAGGATGCTTATCTCCATATTCCGATCCATCCTCTTTTCAGGAGATTTTTGCATTTCTCTGTTGCTTCCTGGCATTTTCAGTTCTGTGCTTTGCCCTTTGGCCTTTTTACTGCCCCAAGGATATTCATCAAATGCCTCACTCCAGTGATTGCCTTTTGCAGGCTTCAAGGGATCCAAATCTTTCCTTATTTGAATGACCTGCTGATTTAGGAGTCTTCTCCAGAGGTCCTTTTGCAAAATCTTCATTTTACCGTTTCTCTTCTTCAGAGCCTGGGGTTCACAATAAACATCAAAAAGTCTTCCCTGACTCCTTCTCAGGATCATGTCTTTCTGGGTTGCAGGATTCAAAAGGTGCCAATGCTGGCATCCCTGCCTCCTCCAAAGGCATTAACTCTCATTTCTTTCTTTCAAACTCTTCTTCTCCTAGCCTCCATTACAGCCAGGTAGTTTCTGACAGCTCTGGGGTCCATTGCTTTCACCATTCTGATGCTCCCTCTGGCCAAACTCCACCTGAGGAATTTCCAGTGGTTTTTGAAGTTGGTGTGGCTTCAGTATGTGCATCCACTAGCCTTTCCTGTTCCTCTTCTCCCATGTCTCAAGAAAGAACGTCTGTGGTGGATTCAGCAGTTGTCTCTGAATCCAGGGCTCCGTTTTCAACTTCTTCTTCCCTCTCAGGATCTGTTCATAGGTGCTTCAGATGTGGGATGGGGAGCAACGTTTGGCTCCTTGAGGGTACAGGAAGTGTGGTCACCTCGTCAGCATAAGGAGCACATCAACATCAAAGAGATGAGGGCTCTTATGCTGGCTCTTCAGGCTTTTCATCCTCTCTTCTCTGCAGGGTCTCTCAAGGTTTTCACAGACAATACCACTTTCTTGTGGTAAATCAACAAACGGGGTACGAGATCTTACAGTCTTTGCCGGCTGGCACTTCTGGTATGGGATCTGGCTATTCAGTATCAAGTAACTCTTCAGGCAGTTTATATTCCTTCAAATCAGAACATTGTGGCAGACAATCTGAGCAGGTCCTTCACTCAATCCCATGAAAGAATGCTTCACAGGGATGTGTTTCTGGATATTGTTCACCGGTGGGGTATTCCTCAAGTAGATCTCTTTGCCTCCCTTCTGAACAGACAACTTCCTCTGTTTTGTGCTAGAGTCCCAGGTCCTCTGGTATGGAAGGTGGACTCCCTCTCATTTTCTTGGAAGGGGATGTTTCTTTATGCATCCCCTCCCCTTCCTCGTATTCCAAGAGTCCTGTTCAGGATTCAACAGGATGCTCCCAAAATCTTGTTGGTGACCCCCTTTTGGCCAAGACAGCACTAGTTCCCCCTACTTCTGCATCTAGCTAAGGGCAGTCATCACAAGTTACTTCACAGGGTGGACCTCCTCACACAAGACAAATGGTCTCTCATCCATCCCCATCTGTCTACGCTTCAGCTGACACTATGGTGCTAGGGTTTTGATCCCTCATAGACACCTTTTTTCTGAGGACGTGCTGCAGGTCCTGCAGTAGGCCAGGAAATCTACTACTAGGAAACCCTACTTGTCTAAATGGAAGAGATTTTCTATTTGGTGTCTTTCTCATGACCTGGGCCTACTTTCTGTGGATGTTTCTGTAGTTCTGTCTTATTTGTGTGAGTTGCTCAGTGCTGGTTTGGCCTATTCTTCTATTAAGGCCCACTTATCAGCTCTTTCTACTTGTCTGCCTTTAACTCCCCCATTAGCTTCTAGAGCTGAGGCTAAGCAATTTCTTAAAGGCATCCTTAATATTAGACCTCCCCGGAAGCCTGTTCTGCCTCCTTGGGATCTTAATTTCGTTCTGGAGAAGTTGACTCAGACTCCTTTTGACCCTGCTGTTTCAGCTTCCTTGCAGCATTGTTCTTGGAAGACTGTTCTTTTATTACTTTTTACTTCTGACAGACAGGTGTCCAGTTACAAGTCCGTATGGTTTATCCACCTTTATTGATATTTCATGATGAAAGGGTGTCCTTGCTTACTAATCCTTCCTTCATGCCCAAGTTGGTTAATGAGTTGTCACTTAGTTAGTCTATTAATTTACCTACATTTTTCCCCTTTCTGCAATCTGACAGTGAGAGGGTGCTGCATACCTTAGATGTGTATAGACAGCTCAGATTTTATTTGGATAAAACTAAAGCTGTCAGAAAATTTGACCAATTATTTGTTTCCTTTCATCCTAGGTCTTTAGGTTTGGCTGTTTCCAAGCAAACTATTTCCACATGGATTTCAAAGGTTATTTCCTTTTGTTACACTTTTATGGCAAGAGCCTTCCTTCTTCTGTAAAGGCTCATTGTACTAGAGCTGTGGCTTCTTCTGGTGCTTTTTTCAAAGCTTAGATGCTAATTCTATTTTTGAGGCTGCTACCTGGACTTCTGTGCATACCTTTTCCAAACATTACCAGTTGGATTGTATCTCCAGAGCTAGCGCTGGTTTTGCCGATGCCATTCTTCGTGGCTTCTTAGAGGGTCTGCTGCTGCTTCATCCCCGCAAGTTTCTTCTTGACCTTTGGCACTCTCTCACTTGTAATGAATACTCCAGAGGTGAATGCACTGCAGCGGTGAATGTAAGGACATAGTACAATTGTGTAAAATCTTACCATAACAATAGATATCCTTGTCTTCACCACTGCAGTATTCACTCCCTCCCTCCACCCCCTAGTTTTTTTTTTTCCTTCCTGGATGTACAGGTTCTCCTTGGTTTTCCTTGGACTGCTGTTCTTAGTGGGGCAATCGCTTCTGAGGATGGTACACCTGAATGTCACCTTTATGCCCTACACTGCACAAGGAGTGTGTAGGTGATGTTCAGTGTACCTTAACGCAAGAGTAGACTTTGGCCAGTCGGTGGGCTTCCCAGCAGGGAATCCCCACTTAGAACTTTTCTCCCCGGGCCTTCACTGAAAATGGGTCTCATGCCCAGTGGACTTTCCCAGTCAACAAATGTCAATAAATAAATAAACTGTAATTTCTATACAATATGATTACACCAACATTACATAAATTGTTCAGTTCCTGCTCTCTCTTAATCTTATTCCTCCTCCAAAACATTTTTCTGAAAGTGTCGTTCCCACCGTTTTCATTTGTTTCTGTGTAATTTATAGGTTCATAGGTAGGTACTAGGCTATCTGCCTGAAGGCATTTATAAGCCTAGCCGGAATGTGTTGGCTTTCACCGCCCCCTTAGATTAGTTCCCTGTGCCTCTGTCCAGCAGAGCCACTGAAGTGATCCCTGGAGTAAAATTTCTGTTTCTCATCCACTTGTCAAGGTTTCTCTTGAAGAGTGTTAGTGAGGAGCTCTGCCTAATGTAGAGTGGAATTTGTTCCAAAGCATGGGAAGTCTCTGGGACAGGAATCTATCCCTCCAGCACTTCCTATTTATTGTTGTGGTGAGGTTTAGATCCCTAGAGCATGTGGCTCGAGGGGATAAGGTTTTCTTTAGGTGGAGCATGTCCATCAATTCTGGGTTGGACATGGCCTTGTATGTCAGGCAGAGATCACCCCTGAGTAGGCGGTATGCAACTGAGTACAGCTGGAGTTTCTTCAGTCGAGCTGCATAGGGCATCTGTTTGAGACCAGTGATCCTCTTGGTGAGGTGCTTCTGTGGTCTTTCCAGCTGTTGCCGGTGTCTTGTAAGTTACATCCTAAATGGGGGGTTATACTCTATGATGGGTCTGATGAGTGATGATTAGAGGGGCACAATGACCTCTTTTGATCTGTATGCGAACCCTTTTGTGATTAGGTGGGCCACACAGAAGGATTTTCTAAACACTTTGGCAATGTGATTATCAAAGGAGAGATTACTATCTGCTTGGGTCCCCAGATTCCTTATTACATTTTCCGTATTTAGGGGACTACCACCTATGTGGTAGTTTGTGGGTACTTTGTTTTTTCCAAAGGGGATGACTATGCACTTTTTGGAATTTAGCTTGAGGCCATGATTTTGACACCAGGTATCCGTCTCAGTGAGACCTTTTTGGAGGATGTCTGTGTCAGCCGGAGAGTCAATTATAGCCCCTAGTTTGCAGTCGTCTGCGAACTTGGTCAGCCATAGTCCTCCTGTGCTTGCCTGTACCTCTGAGAAGTATATGCCGAACAGGAGGGGGTCCTAGGACTGAGCCCTGGGGAACACCACTTGTAACCGGTTTAGAATCGGACCTAGCTCCTGAAACTCTCACCATATGGGTTCTGTCCGTGAGCCACTTGGCAACCCATCTTGTGATGTAGGGGGTTTATGTTCAGTCTGGTGAGCTTGTCTATAATACCAGAATGGGGAATGGTGTCGAAGGCCTTTGCGAGGTCTAGGTAGGCTGTGTGTACCACCTTTCCCTCGTCTATAGCCTTGGTAACTGTCTCAAAGAAGTCCACCAGATTTAGAAGGCATGATCTGCCCTTAACAAAGCTGAACTGGGTAGGGTCCAGTGTTTGAGTTCCTACCCTTTTCTAAAGAACCTACTTCCTGTTCTTTTATCTCTGTTACAATATTCACTAGACTTTGATTTCCATTTTCTGGTAAATCCTTTTTCATCTGGCACCAGAATTAAACTTAATAAAGCCTTACTATGTCTAAACAATTCATATCCTGTATTCCAGCTCAAAAAATATTTCCTTGGCTACATTTATCTGCTCGCCCAGTATTCTTGAATCTTGACAGGGTACCCTGTAGGCAATTTTTAAAGTCTGACAACTTATTACATCCCAAGAATGTGTGTTCCCTGTTACATCTTTCTTTCCCATTATAACTCCATCATTTGCCATCTACCTGGGGGAGAATTCTTTGGTTTCTGCTTGGGGTATGAAAGTACCTCTGCAAATACTTCCAGGCAAAAATTTTAAATCTTCTAGATTTTGTTGCATATTTGGGAGCCATACATATGTCTTCCCATAGTTTCTTTGTGAATTGCTTATCTAATCTCTCTACCAATATTTTCTGACTTTGTCTGATTGATTCCTATAGTTATCTTGCAATATTTTATATGCCCTACTACTTATCCCTTTTTTAACAGCAGCTTCTATTCTAGATTCATCTAAAAACTCGAGTGCGGGTCTTTCATTTAGATTTCCCCTATCCCTTTCAGTTTGCCTATACTCTGCCTTCCCTATCAGAGATTGATATCAATCTATAGCCTGCAGTCCAAATAAACAGTAAACAGTAAAACTTTGTCGTTTAGGCTATACACAAACATTACGCAGCTGAACAAAATTGCATTTCTCCAAGCTAATATAAACATAAATAAGCCCATATGCAACATAAGCACAAAAACAAAATACACAAAAGCACAACAGCAGAGTCCAAGCCAACCGAAAGCACAAAGTTTCATCAACCATGCATGATTCAATATGATGGCAATCACGGTGACTACAACCATCCACACCCTCCACACTGCCACCAGCTGCATCTCCAACACCAGCAACATTCAAAGTCCCAGGCAGGCCCCCTCTGACCAACAGAACCTCAAGTTCAGATTTAATTAGACTGATATATAAAAGTCGGGTTTCAGCTACCTGTGTTTGGCACAACTGTCACCACCTGAAGGCCTGAACGGCCACAACCAGTTCAACGATCTCCCCCAATCTTTACCATCCACGTTGCCATTGCTTCACCTCCAACACTAGCAACATTCCTAAAAACCCAGTCTGGTCCCACAAAAGTACAAAAAAATTCCATATTCAATCTTATTCCTCAGCAGACAAAAGTTGGGCCTCTGCCAGCTGCATCCAGTGCAACTCGCTACCTGAAGACCTGAACAGTCGTGACTACCACAAGATCTCTAAACACAGCAAATCCAATGATCCAACAAGAGCCATGGCTGCAGACAAACAGCACACCTGACAAAGTCAGAACGGACTCCCCAGGCAAATAGCTCGACAGTCTAAACAAATTCAACACAAAACACAAAAATGCACATCGGTAGCTGGAGAGGCCTCTGCTGCATGAGGCGCCTCTGTCTTTCCTGATTTCTATTTTATATATATTTCTAAATATCTTCTTGACCTCTTCCCATTCTATTACCTTTTATTCCCTCCCAATACATTGGTTCCTTTGCCAGCTTCCTCCAGTAAATTCCAACCCCCTCTTACCTGTTCTCTGTACCCCTACTTGCAGTCATGTCTTTTGGCAGAATGTCCTTTCTCCATTCCCATGCTGGCTTAGTTCTTAGAATACTTTCTGCTACTTTATGAATACGATATTCTGTATGACTGTTATTCCCATTAAGGATCTGTGTCTAAAATCCCACTTTTTCTTTATTTCTTGAGTTACTCCCCTGCTTCATTATCATCCCTTTCCGAATTGAATTGTAGCTTTCTGCTTGTGTTTTGTATAAGCTCCTTAACTTTGTAGCGCCATCCCTCTCCTTTTTATCTTCTCTACGTGGGTCACCCTCTGTCTTGGAGTGACTGAGCATCACCCTGTCAATTTCTCTTTCTTCTCCTCTACTTTGCTCTCCCTTCATATTATTGAGAATGAATACCATCCTTTCATTGTCTTTCTTTCAAAGTTGCTTTCCTTCTGGAGAGGGTACCTTAATACTCACCCTGTCTGCTATTTCATTTTCTTCTTAACTTATAAATACCTATGACCTTGAGCCTTCCCTTCACCCTGTCTGCTATTTCATTTTCTTCTTAACTTATAAATATTCTGTACTGACAGAAATTGATCTAGATCTCTAACCAGGCACTGTTTCATTCTCTTTAATTAGCTTGGCAAGATCTTTCCTACTGTTACATTTCTTCTTCTGAACACCCATCTACTACTTAGATCTTGTGAGCTGCTCTGGTGTAGGTGTACACTGTAATGCCTTTTTAAATGGTATATGTTCTTCATCTCTCTGGTTCTCCAACCAAATATTTGCACCTTTAGGGCTTTCCAACAGTATACCTAGATATTTGATGGGTTCTTACACTTCAATGCATATATCTAGTGTGTATCCCCCCATACGCACACACTAAGCTGGGCAGAAACATATTCATAGGCCTATGCATTTATTTGTTCCCCCTCCTTACACTGATAGGCCGGTCTGTCTAAAGAAGTATTTCTACCCTTCTAAAGTTTTCTGTCTTTTTTGCTTCTGGACTAGCATTTTTTCTTTTTCTTTTCTTCTACCCGTGTGAAACTTTTACTACTTTTTAGGTAGTCCAACCATTATTCCTCCACTCCATTTCAACTGTCACTGAAATGGAGTAAAATATTGTTGCTACACTAGTCTCCTGACTTGACTAAAGCTATAAGTTGGTGTTTGTGTCAACAAACAGACTGCCTTCCCTCATCATGGCTGTGATAGTGTGGGTCTTTAAGAGCAACATATTGACTTTGGTCTTCCTTATGTGCCAGTAAGATATGACACAGCATTTCTAGTGGCTCTAATAGTGTTCCATCTTGGTTACAAGGGTGTAGGTCTTTAAGTACATCATGTTCCTTTTTTGTCTTCCTTATTAGATATAGTTTTAGTATATATATTTCTAGAACATATTCACTAGACAACAGAAAATTTAGAATCATACTGTTAAACTTTGTTTCATAGTTTTTCCTAATTGTTTCTAGTAGCAAGAAAACACAAAATGGAAGCAATTCTTTAGTTGACTTCTTTGGTTTCCTGAGTATCCAGTTCCAACACACATAACACTGCAGATCGCTTTTAGGGATATTGTAACAGAACACTTCAGCGCTGTCTTGCTTGAGGAGAACAGCAGTAACACACCACAATGCTGTCTCCCTCTTTTAGAGGATTTGAACCTGTATTGGTAGTGACAAGTCTCAGGACTTTTATATTAACTTATGCCAAACATATGCCTACATTCTCCAATAATGTTGAGATTTACTGTTGCTGAGACTTCAGTCTTGAAACCCAGTGCAGTATTTTTTTACAAAGAAGCAAACAAAAAATGCAGGTTCTTACAATTAAACATAAAAATCGTGTGGCTTAGTTCATAACAGCAACACTTTAAACAAATTTTAGGATTCTGGGTATAGTCTGTGTAAGGAAGTCTTATCTAGAGTTCATAGGCAGAACGATATTTGGCCTCCTCTGCCAGATCCTCTTTATTTTGGAGGATGCCTTCTCCCACCTGCTACTGGTTCACTGAGCTTCCTTCACACAAAAAAAGAACTCTCTGCCTGATCCTTTTTCAGCCCTTTTTATCCATCAATAATTATTTGATTCAGAAAACCTGTTCTGTCTAATACAAAAGGATATGCACTTTCTTAAGACAACAAGCATAGTTAACAGAAGAAAAACATTTCTACATAAAGTAACAGCTCAACTCAACATGTAGATGCAGATGTAGACACTATAAAAATGATAACCTGCCCATATTTGCAATAAGTCACATATATTCTTCTGATGAAATCTACCATGCTGTTCAGCAATATACATATATTGCCAGCAGGTGGGTCAGCTTTAACTTACTGCTGCCTGAACAGAATGTAGTATATAATTAAAGAATGCAAGTTAGAAAACTGTTTTTGCAGAGGTCTGTGCTCTCCTTCCAATGTATAACATTTTCCCTACACCCGTTACCAGGTATACTAACTCTAGAATTGTAATGGGGTGTAGACATGGGGATAATTGCTTCTAATTTGAAACTAAGTATTCTGTGTATGTCATGAAGCCATATATGCTTGTGTATGTAGTAATGGGGTTGTAGAAGTGTATGAGGAACAGAGATTCTTTCCTTCCTAAAATGTTGTTATTTTCAGTAGTGATTAAGTGAAGTAATGGAAAGCCGTAAAGCATGGCAAACCCGATGTCGATGGGAAAAACACAGTACAGCCTGTATATGGTTCCTATGTCTCCTTGATGCATCTGAACATACATCACAAAACCTTCTCAAGAACAACTTGTACATTTAGAGCTTGAGTGCACACACATATATATGTAATACACATAGACACACAAAATTATGCTGGTAATAATATAAGAAATCATCATATCAGAACAACTTTTCTGCAGGGGACAATCCCTCTGCATTCAAGACCCATTACTGATGGATTTACTATATATCAGCAAGTTAACTGGCGTCAGAAATACTCAGTCTAGGGATATAAACCTCTTCTCTAACAGAAAGGGTTTGGAGGGACAGGTATATTTCGCAGAGGATACTGCTGCTGCTGTGGAACAGACTCTCCATCCACATAAAACAAATTTCATCCCTTTTCATTTTCAAGCAAAACTTAGATCTATATGTGGAAACATAAAATGTACCCCAGAAGTGCCCCCATACTACTAATCGACAAAGGCAGCTCCTAAATGCTTTATCTCATGCATGGGTCCACTGAAATTATCTATGGTAGGATCCTAATTATTCTTCCAAAAGGTAACATAATTATCGACCATGGGACGGGTAAAGCCAGTCCATATCCACAAAAAGGGAAACTGGCAAGGCTTAAAATGGCCTGCAAGAGCAGATAGCCTAATAACTTACCTATGAAATTCGTCTCCATATGAGACTTCAACCTCCATGACCACATTACTTTATTCTTTCTCTAAGGTGAACTGACCTTGCAGTGAGAGTAAAAATCACAGAAAGGTAATGTAAAACCTGTCCAGTTGTTTCTGAAGCAGGATGAAAGATTTGATCACTCACTAAACACTAACATATGAGCACTATATCTCCCTTATATGTCTGTCAAGCAATTAACTTGTGTATATTACCAAATGATGTCCTGTAAAACAGAGACTTTATCCTACCATGGCCACCACCAAAAACGCTGACCAGGTTTTGCTCAAAGACGTCTATAGTGCATATAAAGACCCTTCAAATCCACGCTCCTTAAATAAATTATGTGATAGATGACATGGCTACAAATCACAAACACAACATTAAACAAGCAGTTGCATTATGTATGATATAACGTAAATATAACATTCAGTATTCTAAAGAAATCACCAAATTATGCAAATATATAGAAAAATACATGCATGTCACCTTCTGAAAAGTGCATCATAAAATGCCATAATAAAAACAAAAGGCTTTTACATAAAGCACATTGGGCTGAATTCATAAAAGTTACCTCAGGGTGTACACAAGGTATACACCTCATGATAACTTTTTTAAAATTTGCAGATAACCCCACTGCTGGGCTTTTGCACGACGACATGCAGCACTGTGATGGGCTGTCTCTGTGGCCATGCTGCATAGTAATAAGGTAGTCCAGGATTGAGGCATATGCTAATTAGCTATGTGCTCTCTCTTCCGAACAGCCTATGGTAAGACATTTATGCAGCTGTGTAATTTGGGGAATCTTCTGACTAGGTAAATTAGCATGGCTGATCCTAGTCACTAATGGTAATGAACACTGCCAAAAGGCTGTGTCCCTACAACTCAGTAGAGTTAAGTGCTGGGGATTTTAGTGGTCAGATCGTGTTAGGGGATGTGTGATTATGTGCAAGTCAGGAGCTGCGTATATGAAGCATGTGTGTGTCTGCCGGGGAGGTAGCAGTAGGGGGTTAGTGAGGGAATAGGTTAGATAGATGTGTGTGCATGGGTGAATATATGAGTATGTCTGCGAGGGTGATCAAGTGGGGAGTGTTTTTTTGTGTGTGCATGTGTGTGTGTGTGTGTGTGTGTGTGTGTGTGTGTGTGTGTGTGTGTGTGTGTGTGTGTGTGTGTGGTGGGGGTGAATGTGTGCATGTGAGGATTGGGGGGAGTCAAGGTGGCTGTTACACTTCCACATACCCCCAGATTAATGAGCAAAGCCTTCAGCACACCACTAGCCACCAGGAGAATGGCAACTACTTGGGTTGAAGGAACCACAAGTCACAAGGTGTAAGTCTTATTATGTGGGTTAGGGGAAATAGTAGACACCAGAGAGAACTCTTCCTTTTGTGCCTTAATGTCACTTACATGTACTGGGAATCAGAAAGTGAAAAACTTGATAGCAGGTAGAACTCTTCCTTTTGTGACTTAATGGCACTTAACGTGTACCAAGGATCAGAAGGGGAAAAACTAGACAGCAGGTAGAACTCTTCCTTTTATATGTAACATGGGGTTGGGGGAACACTAGTCAACAGAGATAACCATTTGTGCTTTTAAGCCACTTACACATAACAGGGATAGGGAAAAACATGAAATGCCAGGGAAACTATATGTAGGATGCCTTAAAGGCACTATATTATAAAAAAGAATTAAAACATGATACGGAGAACCACTAGACACAGGAATAATATCCAAGTAACATGCCTTAAAGGCACTAAGATAACATGGCACTAACCAACCCAGTACAGTGAGACGCTAGTCCAGCAAGGGTTTTTACACATACATTGAGGATCTTTGGCATTATTCAGTGCTTATGACAGTTTGTGATGTACAAGGGAGAGGGACAGGGAAGAGTAGGCTTACCTTTTAACTTTTTGTAGCACAAGACAGGACAATTTCAAGGATGGAGTTACATTTTGTTTCCTATAAACTGTGAAAGTTGCTAGTTTAACAGCTTTTTGTACTATCCTTGATGTACAGAAGGATATGAAATGTAAACTCTAATGACTGGCATTAGTGACCGACTGCAGTCATCCGTGATTTATGGGAACAAAGTGACAGTTATGGTGTGTGTGTGTGTGTGTGTGTGTGTGTGTGTGTGTGTGTGTGTGTGTGTGTGTGTGCGTGTGTGTGTGTGTGTGTGTGTGTGTGCGTGTGCATGTTTGTGCGTGCGTGTGTGAATGCATAAATTTTGTGTAGGAGAATTAATGAAAGGGGGTCCCTGTGGTAAGATGATGCAGCCATTGCCACTGTTAACAGCCACATGATGTGCTGAAAATTACTCACGGTAGTTAATTGTGATTCAGAGACATGAATATTAGTCATTCATGAGGTGTTTCCTCATTGCAGCTAATGTGTCGCTGAACTGAAAATCTGTGCATTATTAATACGAGACATTTTTTCCATGGCCCTTAATCCAAGCAGTGGGATTCTTTACGAATCCCCAGGATCATTTCTTCAGTGAACACCTCTTATAATAAACCAGTTCCATCTAATAAGACAAACAATTAAAGCTTGTTACTTGCTTCAAATGTTTTATTTCTTGTAGCAAAACTAAAACACATTGTTGCAAAAAAAAAAAAAATGCAAACAACATCTCCGTCTAGTGGCAGTAAGTTTGACAGCATACAACATAATTAATACTTCTATACAAAAAATTATATAACGTGAAAAAGTAAACTCTGGTGACAGCTTCATAATAAAATAAATCATTTAAAAAGTACTAACACGGTCTCATCTAAAAGTAGAAAATATTGAAGCTTCGACTTTTTGAAGAAAAAGAAACATATTAATATAAGTAAAGCTGCAAGTAGAATTTGTAATGTAGTAGCTCCATCTAATTATTACATACAATACTTTTACAAAATAGTACATAGAATACAATATAATACATTTACTTAGCATAAAATATTGCTGCTGTTATGACCCTAACTAACCCATTACTCCTCCTCATCCCCCAAGCTATAATAAACTCCACACAGACAGGAATTGCATCTCATACATAGCTGTATGCTAACTCTTCTTTACTGAGGAATGTTTTTCATTTTTGTATCTTATTTTACTTGTCCTCTACAAAAAATATATATATATATATTTTTTTATCACTGCTGAAATGTCTGCTACTACTATCTTGCTTTGATTTGTATTCTTATCTTGTTCATATCTTGTTTTCTGTACCTCTTAATTATCTGTTATTGCACTACTACTGATTTTTTTAAATTGTCTTGCAATTAATTATTAACTATGTTAAATTTGTTTTTGTGTTTATAAATCTCTGGAGCTTTTCTCCTCGGGTCTCCACTGAAAATGGGCCTCACTCTGGCTCAGCTGGACCAACTCAGTTAAATGTCAAATAAATAAATAAAATAAATATTAAAGCACATAGCTTATCCAATGCACAATTACAATTACCAAGTAAAGCATTTTATTAAGAAATGGTGGACACAGTACAGCCAAACTGATAATCAATATTTGTGAGCTGACTCCACTATGAAATTGTAGGATGACTTGGTGTAGGTACAGTGACTTTATGTATTTTGGGCAACTAATAAATCCTTTAATAGTTAAGTTTTCTCACCATCGAGTTTTGTTTCACTCATATAGAAGTAATCCTTTTGCTAAACCATGCAGTCCAAAAAAGCATCAATAACAATTTTAAAATCCAAATCTAGTGGTAAGTAAAACCTTTTGGACACAAAGTAATGAATATGAATTATCAATCTGGGTGTATTGTGGGGTACTGTTACTGAACCCTAATCTGAATTTTGAAACTACGCCTGAAACCTTTACTGTTACATGTCAGGTCTAGGGTCAAATACACTACCAGTTTTTGGAGCTTCTGGAGCAAATTTACATTAATGACACTGTAGTCATGTGCACTTTGGATGTGTTCGTGTGAAAGTGTTTGTGTAGCAATAACTCCCTTGAAGGGGGGTATCAAAGCCATAGTTGCAACCTGCTGTCTCCCATTCAACATAGTTCTCCATTCAGACATAGCACAGAAACTATACTACTTACTTTGCTATACATATTTAATCACCATAGAAACCAAGGCCACTTAGTTGCTTCACTCTTCTTACAGCTATCAAAAGCCTTTGATACTGTTTCATGTCAAATATTCCTAAAAAGAATAAGCACTTCTAGAAATCATTAGGGAGACTATACTGTGTTTTTTAAGTTGCTTGCATGAAAGAAACCTGTATGTGCACTGGCCACAAGCATACTCCTCGTCATACCAATCACCTTCTCAAGAAATCTTAACAAAGCATAAAATAATGAGAGACAAAGGTCCAAAAATAGGGACAGATTTTAAATATCCCTCTTATACACTTAGAAAGTTGCTAAAATAACAGGATTTGTGTTGCATGCATTTTCTGAAGGATATGAAATCTGAAACTCAAATGTATGATGTTATGTTGTCTTATCCCGCGGTAATTCTTGCTGGTTTGGTTCGGAGCCATTCTCAGCTCCAACTTGACCGAATACTAAAGTTCGAGAGCTTCCACTGGCTCGAGCCTAACCTCTATCCCATAATGCTCTGGGCCAAATCCCCAGATCTCATTTGCTGCTCAGACATCGAGGTTGCTGTCTGGCTGGCTCGTTGGCTAAGTAGATTAATTTTATATTTTTTCACTGTTGTTTCCTTGATTTTTCTCTCTCTCTTCTACTTTAACAGTTATCGTGAGTCTGTGTTAGGTCTTGTCTCTATCCTCTCCCAGTTTAGAGAGTACCATTTAAGTTAGAGGGCTCTCGTGGCCCGTTTGACTTAGAGGGCCGCTCCCTTAAAAATCTTTCCTATAAGATAGTTTTCTGCTTGTAGTAGTTGTTTTCACTTCACTTGTCTGTAGCTGTTATATCTTGTATAATGTCTAAGAAAAAGAGCATAGACAATCTGGGTTTAAAAAATGTGATAGATGTACCCAGAAAATGTCTATCACCGATGGCCATACTAGCTGCGTATACTGCCTCGGTGAGGTACATTTACAGGATCCCTGCACTGTCATGCCTTCAGTAGCAGGGTGCTCCATGAAAGGAAGGGGAAACTAATTTATTGGGGTTTAATGAAGGGGGCCTTTCAGGAGTCTTTAGACAAAGGACAAAGCTCCAAATCTTCCTCCCCTTCTTCCTCTAAGGCACAGTCTACCAAAAGACTGGCTTCTTCAGTTCCGTTGACTGAGCCACCTAAAAAGATTATGACACCAAACCAAGGGCTCTCATTTCTAACACAACCATTACTTCTGCGGCTCCAACAGTATTCTTGGAGTGGGCAGAAGTGCCGAGTAGAAGACACTCTCCAGAACTGCAGCCTGTCTCGCCTATCTTGAGATCGCCCATTTTGGACCGGTGCAGATCCCCTTCCTTATCCACCCATTCCTCCAGGAGCTTGTCTGATGAGGATGTGGAGCCAGGTGGTGAAGAGATTGCTCAAAACACCAGCCCTGGCAAAATTGTTATCGTCTCTGGACCTATCCATGCCTACATGCCCCGTTGTGATTCCTCCTCCGACTATCACAGCGTCTTCGGAGCCCAAGAGCTCGGATCCAATAGTAGTGGAACCATCAGCATCGAGAGCCCCATTGGAATCTTTGGTGCCGAATGCTCGAACTTCCTCGGCTCCATCGGAAGTCGAGGGGTATGGAAACCAACGCTTACCAGTCGGGTCCGGGGGGAGAGTCAGAGCAGACTGTCATCCCATGTCATCTTCAGAGCCATCTGCTTTGCCTCTGAGTTGACCCTCTGCTGCTTCAGAGCTAAGGACCACTTCGGAGGGGGGTGGAAAGGCTTTCAAGCTGATGGAGAAGGCGCTGTCATCCCAGACCACCCCGCCGTCGGATCCAGTCTCTCGTCCCTCCCAGGTGCCAGTGATAATCTCTTCACCTCCACCTCCCCCTAGGCATAGAGACCCAGAGCCTCAGGGAGCCCCTGTTGGTGGCATTGTCTCTTCTGAAACCTCCCTGGAGTACTCCTCAGAGGAGGTCCCTCGGAAGAGACTGTGCAAGAGGAAGCACATAGACTCCCCTGAGTCTGTCACTTCTGATACTGACTTGGATGAGTCTGAAGGGTCCCCAAGGTCCCCCTCTGAGGATGTATCCTTTGCTGACATCCTGGAAATCCTGAAGCAGAGGGGTGACTGGCAGCCCATCAACCCTTTGGAGGATGAATTGGTATACCTGGAGGCTTTTCTGTCTCGCCCTTCCACCTCTTGCTTGACTCCCCCTTATGACAAACTGCTAGGGGGTCATATCCCATAAGGCCTGGACATCATCTTATACAGTGGAGCCTGTTTCAAGGAGGCCCAACAAGTTTATTACTGCCCCCTTGGGTAAGGGTTTTTTGACGAAAGGTGTCCCTGTAAATGCCATGGTGGTGGCGGCAGCCACCAAGAAGGAACTCTTGGAGACCTCTTCATCTGTTCATCCTCCTAACAGAGAGTCTAGGATTATGGACAGATATGGAAAGCATACCTTCTCTTCAGCATCTTTACCCTATGGTCACTGAACTTCCTTACCCATTTTACGAGACATCTGAAGTTGTTTACTTCATTTGATCTTCAACCTGTGGGAATATGAATCCGAGCCGGCAAATATTACTAGAATCAGCTCCAAGCTCCAGACTCCTCCCCTTCCCCATAATACACCTCCACTGCCTTCCATCTCCAGATCTCGTTTATCGTGATTTGCTATACATTGTGTCTTCGGAGCTCCAGCTAGCAATGGGTTATTTCACTACTGTAAGTTTAAAACTTTCATTTTCTTTCACCGACCTAGGTTAGTTTAGGTACCCCTTCTCCCCTCCCATCACTTTGGCGTCGAGTGTTGGTCTGTTTATGTAGATAGAGTAGTTTGTTCTGTGGTACCCTTCCCCCCTTCAGTGTTGTCTATAGACTAGTGTGGTGAGTGTGTGTGTGTGTGTGTGTGTGTGTGTGTGTGTGTGTGTGTGTGTGTATGTGTGTTAGAGTTAAGAAACTTTTTTTGCCTGTTTTTTTTAAGGCTTTCTTTCTTTCTTTTTTTCACACAGTTTGGCTGAAAAGCTTGTCTTCAGGCGCTGCACAGAGTGTGGCCATAAGCTCTCCTCAGCGGATGGTCAGACTCTGTGTGTGTTGTGCCTAGGTGTGGCCCACCTTAGTGTGGATTGCTCCATTTGTGTGGGGATCAGTCCAGAGTGAGATGGATGGGAAGACAATGTCTGCCATCGGAATCTGCTTCTCTAATGCTCAAAGGTCTTTTTCCCGGAACCAGAGAGGGCAAAAGAAAATGTGGTTCCGGAAGTCTCAGTATTCCCGGGACACTCAGGGCTCTTCTTCCACTTAGAGGCAGAGGGGGACAGAATGGATGCCAGCCCAGAGGCAGAGGGGGGGTCCGCGAAACTTCGGGTCTCGAGAACCATTCTCAGACAGACCCGGGCAGCAACCCTGAGGGGTTGTCTGGCTGCTCTACTCTGGAGGCAGGTGGGGGACAATTGTCCTTGCACCCAGCAGCATGGGAGTCCATAACAGTGGACCGCTGGTTGATTCAAATCATATCCAGAGGATATTCTAACCCCTTCCTGGGTTACCCCATATCTCCCAGACACCTCCCGGATGTTCCACCCACACAAAGGGAGGAAGCAGCACAGGTAATTTCCAAGCTGCTAGTAAAATGAGCCATTGAAACCGTCCCCCCAGATCAGTCTGGATCGGGCTTCTACTCCAGGTTCTTTTTGGTGCCAAAGAAAACAGGGGACTTAAGGCCCATTCTGGTCCTCTCTACCCTGAACCTGTCAGTTGCCAAAGAGAAGTTCCAGATGGTCACGCTACAGTCCATCATGCCGTACCTGCAAGAGAGTGACTGGATGTGCTCATTAGACCTCCAGGATGCTTACTATCGCATAAAAATCCACAGAAGCTCCAGGAAGTTCCTTCACTTCCGGCTAGGGGGCCAATTATCAATTTTCAGCCCTACCCTTTGTTCTCACCACAGCCCCCAGAGTGTTTACCAAAGTGATGGCAGTTGTAGCGGCTCACCTGAGGCTTCAGGGGATTCAACTCATCTGTACCTGGATGATTGGCTCCTCACTGCTCCCACCAGGCGTCTACTTTTCCAAACCAGGGATTACTTTCTGACACTGGCCCTGAGTTTGAGCATCACAATCAACACATTCAAATATCTACTAGATCCTGTACAGGTGATAGACTATATTGGGGCCAGGATAGATATTCTTCAGTGCAAAATATTCCTGACCTCTGAGAGTTCAAAGCCTCAGGATGCATGTCTCCATGATCTACCATTCCCATCTCCCAATGGCAAAATCAGTGTTGAGGGCCCTAGGTTCGATGGCAGCGACCATAACTCTTCTTCCATGTGCTCGGCTACACATGCGGATTCCTCAGTGAACTCTAGCGGTTCAGTGGTTCCTGTTGGAACTATCATTGACTTATGCTATCCACCTAAATCGAGTGTGTCGGTCATCCCTCATATGGTAGATGAGCTCTCCGGACATTTTGGAGGGATGACTCTTTGTTCCAGCCCTGGCCCAAACCACAGTGACCATGGATGCCTCCCAACTCGGGTGGGGGCATTGTTTGGCAGGACAGTCCAAGGCCTGCGGTCCCCCTTAGAGACCAGCTTGCATATCAATGTCCTAGAGATGAGGGCGTTGCAGGCCCTTCATGCCTTTCTTCCTCTGGGGACAATTGCCATTCAGTCAGACAACATGTCAGTAGTCTCGTATATCAACAAACAGGGAAGGACCAGATCTTACCTCCTTTGTCGCGAGGCCATGAGAGTGTGGGAGTGGGTGATCTCCACCGGTCTCTTTCTCATCGCAATGCACATCCCGGGATGGTCCAACATCCTAGTGGACAGGCTAAGTCAGACCATTCTGATGCCTTATAAGTGGTCTCTGAATCTGTCAGTAGAGGAACAGATCTTCAGCGAGTGGGGGTCTACTATGCAACGATCTCTTCGCATCTCCTTCCAATGCGAAGTGCAGCAAGTTTTTTGCTCTGAACCCCCTGCCGGGGGAGTCCCCCAGAGAAGCTCTAGTTCATGCTTGGCCTCCTGGTCTTCTGTATGCTTACCTGCCAGTAACTCTCATTCCGAGGTTTCTACAGAAAGCTCATTGACTGGGGAGAAAAGTGATCCTCATTGCCCCGTTCTGGCCTTGCCAGGTATGGTTTCCCTTCCTTTGGTCTCACCTTCTGGCTCCGCCTTGGATCCTAGATCCCGTTCAGGATTTGATTGCACACCCCTCGGGGGTGCCTCATACCACTCTGTACAGTCTGATGCTCACGGCTTGGCTGCCCCAGTTCCCATAATAGCTAGGACTCCTGGATTATCTTCCTCATTTAGATCTATTTTGGTAGCTGCTCATAAGTCTTCAGCCAGAAAGGTTTATCACAGCAAATGGAAATGTTTTTCTTTCTGGGCCTCTTAGAGGAGCTTAGACCCTTTCACGGCTCCTATTTCTGCTATTCTTGATTTTCTAGCTGATATTTTCCAGCACGAACCTAGTTCTTCTACTGTCAAAGTTCATTTGGCTGCCATTTCCCATTTTCATGTTGGTGAGAATTCTGCATCCTTAGCATCTTCCAGACTGTGTAAAGCTTTTATCAAAGGCACCTTTTTGCTACGACCCCTGGTCAAAGATCCTATTCCCCCATGGGACCTTACTATGGTTCTTCAAGCTCTGGTCGCTCCACCTTTTGAGCCTGCCACAACTGCAGATCTAAAATTTTTGTCAAGGAAAACAGCCTTTTTGGTAGCTATCACCTCTGCTAGAAGGGTTTCAGAATTACAGGCCTTATCCATCAAACTTCCATACATGATTTTTCATAAAAACAGAGTTTCTTTTCGGACCAATCCATCTTTTATTCTTATGGTGCTGTCACCAGTCAATATCAATCAGACTATTAATTTGCGTGTGTTCTTTCCCAGTTTTATGAACAAAATGGAATACAAACTACACATGTTGGATGTTCACAGACAGTTACGATTATATTTACACAGGACAAAAAATTGTTTGTTTCCTTCTGTAAACCCTTTTTGGGGAAACCTATTTTTAAGGTCACTATAGCAAGATGGATTTCGTCATGCATCCTGCAGGTCTATAAGGACAGAGGCATGTCTTCTCCAGGGCAGAGTGTCTTTTGGATGACATTTGCTCTGCATCTACTTGGTCCTCATCTCCTACATTTATTTCTCATTATTAATTGGATTTGATTTCAAGAAGGAGAGCATCCTTTGGTTCCGCGGTGCTCCGGAATATCCTTCCATGAGGGCCTCCCAGGATTTTTAGTAGCTGGGGACTCTGTCTCACAGGCTGAAGATCAAATGAAGTAAACTACTTCAGACAAAGAAGTTATCTACTCACCATAATGTTCCATCTGAGTAGTTGTACGTTGTCTTCAACTGCCCCTCCCTCCTTCCCCCAGACCTTGGTCAGCCTACAGGCTGCAATATAGGTCACAAGTATATTATCAGGTCGGGTTCTAAGTATAAGTTCAGCAAACTCGATCTGGGGATGGAAGGCAGTGGAGGTGTATTATAGGTAAGGGGAGGAGTCTGGAGCTCGGACCTGATGGTAGTAATATTTGCCACCTCGGATCCGATATGGATCCTTATTACCACAGATTGAAGACAAATGAAGTACAAATACTCAGATGGAACATTATGGTGAGTACATAACTTCTTCTTCAAAGGGATCTCCTACAAGAGCTAGGAGATTCTCTTCAGGGTACAGCAGATTCAGGGTCTGCAGATAGTGTCTTCGTAGCTCCCCACCCTCACTTCCATTGCAAACTCCTCCATGAGACTGATTTCTTATGCAGCGGATGGAGTGAGTAGGGCGGCAGCAGCAGGAATTTGCCTCAGGAGTACTGACTATTCCCCCAGGGCCAGAGGGGGAAGTTATAATGGAAGACATTGACCTCACTGCAGAGGGGGGCCACAAAACCAGGGTGACAGAGAAGTACCTCACAAAGAAGATTATTGGCCACAAACAAATGCCCTACACTGATACACTGACTGCCTCAAAAAACTCGAGCTTTACTCCGTAGCATATCACCTACTCCAAGGTGATCTCTGCCTAACATATAAAAAGCTACGTCAAACCCAGAGCTGTTGGACATGCTACACCTAAAGAAATCCCAATCCCTCTGAGCTACACGCTCTGGGGACCTAAACCTTGTCACCACAATAAACAGGACATGCTGGAGGGATAGATTCCTGTCTCAGAGACTTCCCATACTCTGGAACAGGCTACCCATCTATATCAAGCAAAGTTCTTCATTAGCACTCTTCAAGAAAAATCTTGATGAGTGGATGGGAAATAGGAAATACATCTCGGGGATCACTTCTGTGTCTCTGCTCAACAGTGGCACAGGAAAATAACTTTCTTGGGTGGCATAAGCTAGGGAACCTTGTTGGCTAAGCTTATGTAGGCCCTTGGGCCGATAACCTAGTACCTACCTATGAACCTATGAACCTAAGGAGACATTTCTGGATGTGCCTTTGCAATTTTATCAAACCCTTTAGGTCTTCCTTCACCAATGCCCCCTTTGATGGTTCATCCCCTTTTGGACCAAAGGTGAGAGATACTTTAACCAGGTGCGAGCAGGACGGGAAAACCTTATCTGCCATGGAAGTCCATTTTTCTGCCCCATCTAGACCTTATCCCAAAGGTCAAAAGGGTGGAAAAATGTGGTTCCACAAGTCCCAAAAAGGTTTTTCTGACGCACGTGGTGACTCTTCCTGCAGGGGCAGAGGGGGACGTTATAATGGAAGACGCTGACCTCGTGGCAGAGGGGGTCTACAAAACCAGGGTGACAGAGATACTTTCTCCTGAAAGGAGGCCCATCTGGTTTTCTCTGGAGGCAATCAGGGATCGATTGTCACTATACCCAGATGCCTGGCAAGAAATTTCCCGAGACAAATGGGTACAAACCATAATATCCAGAGGTTATTACATACCCTTTTCTACCTCCCCACCAAAAAAATCAGTCCTTACCAGGTGTCCCACCTGGCCAAAAGGACCATGCAACACAAGAGGTAATCTTGTTGCTGGAGAAAAGAGTCATCCAAGAGGTCCCCACAGACTAAATAGGATCTGGGACTTACTCAAGATTCTTTTTAGTTCCAAAAACGACAGAGGACTAGTGATCCATTCTAGATCTCAGCAAACTAAACAAATCAGTGAAGAAGTCAAAGTTCCAGACGGTAACTCTGCAGTCAATTTTCCCATTTAGCGGGAAAGACAATTGGATGTGCTCAATAGATCTCCAGGATGCGTACTACCATATAAAGATGGACAGGTGACCCAGGAGACACTTACGCTTTTGGCTGGGAACCAGTCATTACCAATTTTGAACCCTGCCCTTTGGTCTCACTACAGCTCCCAGATGTTCACCAAATGCATGGCAGTGGTCACAGCTCACTTGAGACATCAGGGATTTTGGGTGTTTCCATATCTAGATGACTGACTCCTCATCGCCACCACCAGGCATCTACTACTTCAAATGAGGGACAAAACACTGTCGCTTTGCACCAGACTAGGCATCACAGTAAACTTAAAAAAAAACTGCCTTGTTGCCGTCTCAGCATATTACCTTCTTAGGCGCAGATCTGGATTCAAAAAGCATGACAGCAAAACCTACCCCAGAGAAAATTCAGTCCCTTTACCGGCAAATTAGGATTTTGATGTCAAAGAAAAAAGTTCAAGCCATATTTGTGCTGCAAGTTCTGGGTAGCATGGCAGCAGCTACCCTCCTAGTCCCACTAGCACATCTACACATGAGAGTTCTACAATGGCTGCTCTTTGCTCAGTGGTCAATGCAAGATCTTCCTCTGTCACACCAGATTATCATCACAGAGTCATGCAAAAAAGATCTTCTTTGGTGGCTGCAGACAGATCAATTGTTTTCCTCAACTGAATGCAGTACTGACCACGGACACTTCCCAGATCGGGTGTGGGGGCATTATCTGGGAATGACAATCCAAGGGCTATGGCAAGATCATGAAAGCCACTTGCTCATAAATGTTCTGGAGATGAGAGCAGTGTTTTATGCACTGCAGGCATTTTAGGACTCTCTTCCCATAGGAATGGTTGCAATTCAGACAGACAACATGTCAGTAGTGTGGTACATAAACAAGCAGGGAGGAACCAAATCTTACCCTCTATGTCGGGAGGCATAACGAGTTTGGCAATGGGCGATCGCTTCTCCATGTTTTCTGATAGCAACACACATCCCGGGAAAATCCACCGTGATGGCGGACAAGCTCAGCAGAGTGATTCTAATGCCTCAGTATTGGTCCCTGAAACCAGAGATTGCAGAAGTGATCTTCCAGAAATGGAGCCAGCCTTGCTGTGACCTATTCGCCATGTCTATGAATGCCAAATGCAGCAACTACTTTGCCCTCATTCCACCTCAGGGGAAGTCACCAAGGGATGCACTGGTTCACCATTGGCTCCAGGGATTACTCTATGCCTTTCCCCCTTCCCTCTAATCCCCAAAGTGATTCAGAAAGCCAGATTATTGAAAAGCACTATGATCCTCATTGCTCCTTACTGGCCTCGTCAAGTTTGGTTCCCCTTTCTCTGGACCCATCTGCTGGAGGAACCTTGAATTCTGGATCCAATTCCAGACCTCTTGACCCATTCTTCAGGGGAGTTCCATCCATCTGTCCAAACCCAAAAGTTGACAGCATGGTTGCTCCAATTCCACACATAGCCAGGTGTTACCCTTTTTCCCCCTGCAGTGAGTCATATTCTCATTTCTTCCCATAAACCATCCACGAGGAAATTAAACTCCAGTAAGTGGAAAAGATTTTCATGTTGGGCTGCAAAACAGAACATAGAGCCTTTTACAGCTTCCATATCTGCAATTTAATACTTTCTTACTGAACTTTTTGAAGAAGGAGCTGCTGCAGCTACCATTAGGGTTCAACTGGCAGCCATTTCTAATTTCCATACTGGAGAAATGGGAGACCCCATTATGTCTCATAGGGTCTATATCAAAACATCGAAGTATTAAAACTTCAAATGTTCTGATATCGAACACTATTCAGCGAACGCAAAGAATAGCGAAGCTGCAGAACAGCGAATTCTTTCCTTGGGAAAGAATTCGGTTGGCCGTTTCTGTGGTTTCGCTATTCTTAGCACTGTGGTGGAAAGTTACGGGTTGGGTTCAGGTAAGTGTGTGATTGTTTGTATGTTAAGGTTAGGGGCGGGTTAAGTGAGTTAGGGTTAGGATGTGGGTTAGGTGAGTGTGCGATAGTGACGGACCTTAAGGTTAGGATTTGGGTTAAGGTAAGTGGGTAGATAGTAGTGTAGGTTTAGTTTAGTGTAGTGTTAGATGTAGGAATTTAAGTGTATGATTGTGGTTGCTGTGTGTTTGATGTGCTTGTGTTGTGTGTATGTGTTTCGGAGCAGCAATTTTTTTTCCATGGGAAAATATTTGCTGTTCTGAATGTTCGATATTTTCATGTTTAGATGTTTTGGGGTAGATGAAATAGCGTTCGCTATTTTCATTTTTCGATAACATGATATAAACGCATCTCATAGGTTATGTAAGGCTTTCCCTCAAAGCTACCTTCTTACTCAGACCCCCCAGTCAGAGAACCCCCAGTCCCTTGGGATCTAAATATTGTGCTAACTTTGCTAATTTTACCACCCTTTAATCACCCATCTTGTGATTTGAATTTATGTCATGGAAAACTTTCTTTTTACTAGCCATAAACTCTGCCAGAAGGGTATCTGAGTTGCAAGCTCTCTCTACTCATCCTCCTTATATCATTTTTCACAAGTATAGGGTCTTTTTGAGAACTAATCCCTCGTTCCTTCCCAAAGCCTGTTCAGAGAATAATCTGAACCTTTCCATTGAATTGTCAGTCTTTTTCCCAACAAGGCAGAATATAAATTGCACCAGCTGGATGTTCATAGACAATTACGCTTTTACTTGCACAGGACAAAAGATTTCAGGAAATCTGACCAGTTTTGTTTGTCCTTTTCGAACAAAAAGAAAGGATTATTAGTTTCCAAGGTAACTTATCTAAGTGGCTTACTGATTGCATTTCTTCCTGCTACAATAAGCAGGGTAAGCATCTACCATGAAAGGTAAGAGGACGTTCCACTAGAGCAGTCACAACATCCTCTGCTTTTCAAGCTAGACTTCCTATTGATTCTATTTGTGCAGCCGGAACATGGGTGAGACCTCATACCATTATCACTCATTACAAAGTAGATGTGGCCTCCCGGAACAGGTCCTCCTTTGGATCCACTGTATTGAAGAGTCTTTTTTCCTGAGCCACCCTAGAATAAAAGTGCTAGGGACACTGTCCCAACCAGCACAAACTACGGCGAGATAGGACAACATAACATTAAGAAGTTATGTACGCACCATAGCATTCAATGTTTGTTGTCCATCTCGCCTATATTCTTGCATGCCACTCTCCTTCCCCCATCCTGTATTCCTGGAGAAACTGATGGATAACTATATACTATGCACATAGTTTGTTGATGGTTTGGAGCCTCTGCTCGTGTCCTTATAAGGTATTTATATATATATGTATACATATATATATATATATATATATATATATATATATATATATATATATATAAATCTACACATTTTCTGTGATTGTCTCTCGCTTGCAACCAAGATCTGGGGATTTGGCCCAGAGCATCATGGGATAGGGGTTAGCCTTGAGCCAGTGGAAGCTCTCGAGCTTTAGTATTCAGCCGAGTTGGAGCTGAGAATGGCTCCGAACCCAACCAGCAAGAATATAGGTGAGATGGACAACAAACATAGAACGTTATGGTGAGTACATAACGTATTATTATTTACTGACTTCAGTCTTCAGTGATATGCCAGAAAACCACAAATTTTATGAGGAACAAACCAAAAATGTGATACAAAAAATGTGGGCATTCTGTGAAAATCTGGATAGTTGAGAGGTATGTTCTTCCTTTCAAACTACAGCTGTAGGCATACCTTAGGGATTCACTCTAGGTTCATGCTGACTAACATACTTATCAGTGATGCACTTTAAATTCAAACATTTAGTTCAGTAAGCATAGGACTTGCTAACTATATACTCTGCAAAAACATTAATCAAATTTCATATAATTACACAACAAGCCATTCACAACAGTGAGAAATGTCCTAACGGAGACTCATCTTTGTATAAATGCAAAATAATGAACTCCATCCTATTTACCCAAGATATCACAGATTATCAAGTCAATTACTTCTTATCACTGAAATTAGTAACTATAAAACAGGTATGCCAAGCAAATATATCAGGTATTGTACAATGGTAGCTTGTTAACATTTGAAAACGTGCATGCTGATTAGTCAGCCCAACAAGCATGCCTGCTGTAAATTGAGCATACAGCAATAAAAAAAGTCCAGTCGCCTGAGCTTTCTTCTATTAATATATGCTACTGCTTTGCAGTTTTTGTTTGCTAAGAGGTCGAGCGGTATGTACAGAGGGCAAAGGAAATGCAAGAAAAATTCAGGTACATTATGCAAAACTAAAGAAATGTACCTGGTTTTCCTTGTTTTTGTACCCCATCTCTCTTGTACCTCTAAATTGTCCAGATTTCCCATTTTCATTTTTCAAAAAAAGAAGCAGCAATGTAGATCTTCCTTTCTTTGTTGCTTGCCTTCCAAAGCGCTGATGTACTGCGCAAGCATAGGAACGTGGGTCCCATATGCATGTTTAGTACTTCAACAAAGTGGCAGAATTTGAAAACAATGAGGAAGAACACTATGGCGCCATTATTCAAAGACATTTAAGGAAAGTAAGGAATTTCTTTCTTAAATAATGTCATTGTATAATAGTAAGAATGGACTCCTGGGTATGGTATATTATAGCAATAACCCACGCCTGGGTGTGGGTAATGCTGGATTTACCCACGGTTGGTGTGGTTTGGTCATGAGGGCGAAGCCCGAGTGGCCAAACAAAGACAACCATGGGTAAATCCAGCATTACCCACACCCAGAAATGGGTTATTGCAATTATACAATGACATTATTTAAGAAAAAAAATAATTACTTTTCTTAAATAATGGCATTGTATAATGCCTCCTTGCTGCCCTTCCGCAGCTGTCTGATATTCAGCAGCAGTTCTTATGTACTGCACATGCGTATGCTTACACAGTACATCAGAGCTGTGGGCTGAAGCAATGGAGAAAGCAAGATCTCCGTTGCTTTTTACAAACTGTCTCGCTATGTCAAAGGAGTTTAATATAGTGAGACAGCTTTAAAAAAAGCAACAGGGAATCTCCGTTGCTTTTTTTAAAGCTGTCTCACTATGTTAAACCCATTTAACATAGCGAGACAGTTTTGAAAAAAGCAACGGAGAAAGCAAGATCTCCATTGCTTTTTACACACTGTCTTGCTATGTTAAAGGAGTTTAACATAGTGAGACAGCTTTAAAAAAAGCAACTGAGATAGGAAGATCTCCACTACTTTTTTTAAAGCTGTCTCACTATGTTAAACTCATTTAACATAGCAAGACAGTGTGTAAAAAGCAACGGAGATCTTGCGTTCTCCATTGCTGTAAAAAAAGAGTTATACTAATGGAAAAAGTCTGGGCGACCGGACCTTTTTCCATTACTATAACTCTGATTTACAACATGCACGCTGACCAATCAGCGTGCACGTTTTGGAATATTAATGGGGGCCATTGTATAATGAAGATTTACCCACAGTTGCCTTTGTTTAATCACTCAGGCCTCGCCCTCGTGATTAAACCATACCAACCGTGGGTAAATCTTCAGTATACCACACCCATTCATCGGTTATTGCTGTATTATCATACATCAAAATCTAAAGTTTGGTCTACACATTGACTGTCATATCAAAAGCTAATAAAAATGTTTAGAATGCTGTGCAAATCAAAACTATACTTAACAGAGCAGGCCATGCCTATAACAGATAAAACACACCTGTTTCATAGCCTTTTATATACTTTATCAGTTGTAACTAACATAAAATCACAACTTCTTAAAGAAAAAAAATCAAAATTTGCAATAAATCTGCATAACATATCAGCAGCAAGCAGCACAAAAGACAAACTGGTCATATCTAATAAATATCCTTGCATTCCTTCAACTTAAGCTTGTTTGTGTATAAAGTACAGACTAAATAAACATACATCCATGCAAATCAAGGTCCAAAGATATAACCCTTCAAGACCATTAGGATCCCTGCAACAACATGTTTTATACAGAGCCAAATGAAATCAGTCCTTGGAGACTCCCTGTATTCAGTTTACATATCTAAATTGTGGAATTCGATCTCTGACAAAATTAGATGCATCAAACCATTTAAGAAAAAAAAAAAAAAAATCATCCACCTTCTACAAATTGTTTCTGTATTCAGTGCTGAACCACTTCTTTCAGTTGTTTAGCTCAAAACGTCAAACCCCCAAGATTAAACAAATACAATGACCTAATTTCTTTTGATAGCATTTTCTTACTCTACATCAGACAGTTTGTCTTCGCTGTTACCCTCTCTCTTCTATTTACAGAACATTACCTACAACCTGTTCAACCTTAATACTTTTTTACCAGCTACCACCCCATCTTTTCTGTTAATATAGTCAAATCATTCTGTCCTCAAAATGTACATCTCCTATACACTAACATCTTCTACAGGACAACTAATCCTAGTTGTATGGTATTCACTCTGAAAGTGAATGTAGATTTGTAAATTTGTGTATGTATGTGTTTTTATGTGTCTTTTTGTGAACTATTATATATTTTAGTCTGGTAATTTTGTAATAAAATTTCTGCTCGTCGGTGTATTTTTCAACTTATTTACATCTCATGAATATTTGTATATTGTATTTCAGTGCTGGATGTATAAGATTTCTCCCCAGGCTACCACTGGAAATTACCCTTTTCTGTCTCAGTTGGCTTATGCTGGTGAGCAAATGTAAATACATAAATTAGGATTATACTACTATGAGAGAAATTAAACATATTACAAATATACTGCAACAAAATAAATTAGTGAATCTTTCTTTGAGGAAGGAGAAAATGCAAAATGCAACAGAAAACTGCTAGTCCAGAGCACTATTTTTAACCTATCAATTCTCACTACATTTCTTTGACAAGGCTACCAGAGCAGTTTATCCATATAAAGTAATGTTTAGAAAGTTCACACTTGCTTCTGAATGAAAAATATTTTCCCCACCACCAGCTCTGTGACATAGAGGGATGAAGCCCTGAACATGGCGCAGGTAACTAAAGATTGATTAGTGGCTCAGATGCCTGCAGTATTTGGCCAGGAAGGATGGGAGTGAATGGCCAAAGCTGGCTCACCTACTCTGGGGGGAGGGAGACAGCGGTGGCTCACCACTTGGGTAACACCTAGTGGGAGTACTAGGCATCTCACCCATGGAATACAGGCCTAGGGCGAATGCTATGTCAGTGTGCAAATGCTTGGACCAAAGGAACCAGCATTTAGAGGCATACTGCCCATGGCAGTAACATGCAGCTGAGTTCAGAGAACCACAGATACAGAGTGGGGTGCACCATTAAGGCAGGATTGGCTGTTGACAAGGCCAGCAAGTTGATCTGCTTCCTATGACCTGACTCCTTCCATTGAGGGAACAGATGGCTGGTAGGGCCTCTTGGACAGGAACAAATGGACTGTAGAGCTGTCATCTAGCCTAGAAATGCTTGGCTTCTGCAGAAAGAATGAGCCAATTGGGCATAGGTAGAGGAACCATCAGATCAGGTGAGGTCCTGATGGGGAAATTAAGAAAAAAAATGAAAAATAACTTTTCCCCGGCTAGCAGCACCTAAAAATGCTGAGTCCAAGATGCCTAGCTATCATGTAGCTTTGATCCAGTGAATATACATTGTAATTAAAGTAATTAGGCAGACAAATCAGAATGTTTTATAGATCACACAGACTATTTTGGCAAAGTGAGCAGGATACCATGGTTTCCATGAATGGTAGACTATAGATTAAAACATAACATTTTGCAGACACTCCCAAGCAGTCAGTTTAGCTGGAACTGGAAAACCTTAATTTGCTGATTCAGTCAGCATTTCCTTGCAGTTTAGAGTAAGATCACTGATCCCTCACTAATTTATTCAAAATCAGGTGACATCCCAGTAAATAGTTTGTGTACTCAGGAGGCTGCTGTCCTCTGCTTTATCCAGAGTTATCCACAATCAAGCAATCAAAAATGAAAGTTATGTACTTAACATAATGATAGAGCCTATCATTCCATCCAGCTGATGAGACATAGTGGTCCTCGAGCCAGTCTTTGGATCGGACCTGGCAGTTTTAGTGCTCCAGCCTTGGAAAATGTATCTTCTCGTAATGCCCTACCCTCCGCTGTTACCTCAGATCTATTTGACACCTAAAAACCTAGTCACCTATAAAAACAAACAAATAAGCTCCTTCTGGGAAATCCCTCAGGCCACATAAAATGGAAGGAGGAATGTGGGTGTGTTGTCATATCAGACAGACTGAAGTGAAAGGCTCTATCATTATAGGTAAGTACATAACTTTCATGCCCTAGTCATTCAGTCCATCCACTCAGACATATGGATCAGGATCTCAAGCTGTGGAGACCCCAGGTGGCTTTAGGAGAAGAGCCCATTCAGGATTGAGGCACCAAAAGATGCTCTAGATCTGGAAACACAGTCCACCTTTTAATGTTTGATAAACATATGCATGGAAGACCAATTAGCAGCCTTGTAAGGAAGAGGCTCTAAAAAAGGCTGTAGAAGTTTTCATACCTCTTTTGGAATGTGCCTTTGGTTTGGAGGGAAGAGGTGTGTTGTGCAGGTTGTAGACAAATGAGATGCAGCCCAACAGCCATCTAAAGAGTGATACCATAGATGTGTTTTGACCCAATTTATTGTGAGCGAAGGAAATGAAGAGCGCTTACTCTTGTGAAAGGATTCTGTTCTGTTCTGTGAAGTTGGAAACATAGCTGTCTATGCACATCCAAGGTATGCAGAATATACCCTTTGCTCTCATAATGAGAGAAGAAAAATAAGTAAGTAAACAGTCTGAGAAATATTAGACTCTGAAGTCACCTTGGGAATAAAACAAGGGTTTGTCCTCAAGGAAAATCTATCTTTATGGAACACCAATTAGGGGGAGGAGTCAAGGACAGAGTGTGATGCTCCACGATTCTCCTGGCAGATGTAATGGCCACCCAGAAAAATGGTTTTCCAAGCAAGGAACTCGGGATCTATTGAGGAGGCCAGTTCAAAGGGCGCCTTAGTGAGAGCCTCCAGAAAAAAAAAATTAGCTCACAATGAGCAACTGATTCTTTAATTGCAAATCTCAGAAGGAAGGTGCCTTTGAGAAATGCCTTACATAATTTGTGAGAAGCTAAGGAGCGTTCATGAAAGCCTACGTGGAAGGAGGAGATAGCTGCCAGCTTTAGCTTGATGGCGGAAAAAGCTTGAACCAGAATCGAAAAGGGAGGCCAAAAAAATGAAGGATGTCTGCTATAGAAGCTGAAAGGAGTCAGTGTTCTGAGGGCAGGCCCAAGAAATAAATCGGTTCCACTTGCTGCAGTAAATCTTCTGGGTGGATGTTTTCTACAATGCTGATATTATCTTTGACTTATTTTTTGAGAGTGACTTATTTTTGCCATTATCAGAACTGGAGGAACCAAGTGTTAATTTCAAGCTGTGAAGGTCTGGGTGAAGCTTCCCAGAGGCGTGAGATGAGATCCGAAATGGGATCCAGTGCTAGTGGGCTCCTTCAGATGATGTCTTAGAAGGGGAAACCAGACTTGTCCAGGTCAAAAGGAAACAGTGAGGATGACTGACACCTTGCACCTTCTGACCTTCTACAGAAACTTGGAGAAGGTGGGGGGGTAAGCATAAAGGAGACTGGGGGCCATAGCTGGGACAGAGTGTCCCTTGGTGGATGTCCCATAGGTGGAATCAAAGCAAAGTAACTGTTGAATTTGGTGATGTGGGGAGTGGCAAATGGATCACAGCAGGGTGTGCCTGAGAGACTGAAAATTTGATTTGCTATCGCTGAATTGAGAGACCACTTGTGAGGCATTGGAAGATCTCTGCTGAACCTGTGCATCAGACAGTTAAGCACCTCTGGAATTTGTACTGCAGTCAGAAAGTGGTGCGAGGCAATCACCCATTGTCAAACCCATATAGTTTCCTAACATGGGGGTAGGACCTGGTTCTGCCTTGCTTATTATACCATACCAGTGTCATATCATCTGTCTGAATAGATATCATGCCCTGAAGAAGAAAGTCATGAAGTTCCTACAACATGAAGAGGACTGCCCTCAACTCCAAGACTTTTAGGTGAAGGTTGGCCTCATTGTCTGTCTGCATACCTTGAAATGCCCCTCCCCACCCAAGGGAGGATGCATCTATGGTCATTGTTGCTGCCAACTGCAAAGTCTAAAACTGTCTGCCTGTCAGAATTGGGGAGGGGGGTTGTAACCATTAATGAAGATGCTTCCTGCATTAGTTGGCAAAGGTATCATCTTGCGGATAGGAAGAGGAGACTGAGACCACTAGGTATGAGGCAGCCATTGGAAAATTTCACAATAAGGATTGAAGATGCATCAAGCTGAGGACTCTGAGTACTAAAGCCACTGTTGAATGAGTGCTGCTTAGTAAAAGACTGACTGATTGCAGACTGGGGGAACTGAATTCTGTCCTGCATGAGAGTCTGTTGCAAGAGAAGTATTTAGATGACAGCCTAGAAATACCAGACTGTGCAAAAATTGAAACAGGCTTGACTTGGAAAAGTTCATACAGATGCCTAGGGCCTGGAAGAGACTGAGAAGGTAATGTGTGGCCTGTAGAAGGGACTCCATCAATGGGACATCCAGCAGACAGCCATCCAGATATGGGAAATCTTTGTGCCCCTGCTGTCATAAATGGTCTTCACTTAACTTTCTCTTTTCTTCTGAGGCAAATAAATTGATCTCTGATACTCCCCTGAGGTATATGAGGTCCAGAAAAGTTTTCCTTTTTCATTCATAAGTTGCCAAAAGTGTTAGCATAAGTTAAATTCATTCATTGGGGTACAAAAGAGCTTTTGTTAGGAGTCTGCCATGGATTGTAAATTTGCTGGATGTAGGATAAGTGTATGTGTGTGTTGTGTTTGTGTGCCAGTTGTTACAGATAATGTGTCTGCACCTGATGGCATGTGTGTATGTTATTTGTGTGTGACTGTATATATGTTTGCTGATGTTCTGTGTGTGTCTGTGCCTGTCATATTTTGCTTGTTGTGATGTGTTGTTCTGCTGCATATTTTTGTTTGTGTTGTGTTTTGTTTTGCTTGTGTCTGATGTGTGTTGTTGTGAAGTGTCTCCTGTTGTTTTGTTTGTATATTGTCATGTCTTGGTATATCTCAGAGCCTAGGATGTTGTCTTTGGTGTACTATACTAGCTTAGGCCCCAAGGTAAGCTTATGCTAGGCTCAAGTCCCTAGGCCTAGCCCAAAAGACCCAAAGTTCCCTATTTCCCTATTTCCCTTTAAAGCACTTGATTTCCTGTGTGAAGAAGGTGTTTTTAAACAGTTTCTAACCCCACTGAAGCTTTCCTAGATTTTCAGAAAGAGAGCTAATTGCTTGTTCCAGAGTTTAATTTAGTTCCTTCACTTGTTTTCTGTTTAGGGTGTCTCCAGGGTATAGGAAGTCTCTACATGTTGGGTTTACAGTGGTGTTTGGCTTTGGGTGATTTTTATTTAATTGTTGTAGGGGATGAGGATTCTTTTGATGGCTTTGATTTTTTAGCAAGGGTAGCATGATGTTATGGTTTTTTGTGAGAGATTTTCTTGGAGTTTGTGTTTGAGTGAGTTGTGTGAGGAGATTTGAGGAGGAGTTGTCCTCTGTGGCATTGAGGCCAGTAAGTGCTGGCTGAGGCATTTTGAGCAGGAGGTTGTCTAATGGTTTATGGCTTGGGAACAATAACTTCTTTGTGATGGTGAGAGGGGTGGGATGTAATCTTTCTAAGTGATGAATTTGTTGTCTTCTTGTGAGGGTGATGATCACTGATGATGTGTGATGTGATGATGTGATGTGGTCTTGAAGATTAGATTGTCAAATGTGGTGTGGTGTGTCTGGGTACAGGTCTTGTCACAAGTATGTCATATGACTTGCGTTAAGTATGGTGTCATGAGTTGATTTTTTGGCATTTTTTTGTTGAATTTGGCATTGGCATGCATTTTTGGATTGATGCCAGGGAGGCCATTCTATGTTTTCCAGGGGCATGATTCATGACACCTATTTGTTATCATTTGTCATCATCTTCTGTCTTAGTCTGTACTTCACAGAGGTTCTCATTCTTACTTTCCCTCTCAGAGCTTACATCTGTCTCTGTCCTTCACCAGTGGATACCAAACAGGAGGGTCCCAGGACTGAACCTGTGATTGGAGTTTGGTGGTTTGAAGTAAGATTTTGAGACTGTCTTTTGTCTTACAGTGTGTTGGGTTCTGGGAGTCTTAGTTTTTGCCAGTGTTGTTTATGTTGTGTGACCTGGTGTCTTAGTAGTGTTAGCTATAATTACATAATGGGGATAGTGTCTACTGTTTATAGTAATTCAGATAGTGTGTAATCCACCACCTTACCCTCATCTAGGGCTGTGGTATCTGGTTCAGAAAGTGATCTAGCTCCAGTTTGGCAACTGGGTGGGGTTTTCAGGTTAAACAATTGTCCAGTGTTTGAGTTTGTATGTCAGACATTGCTTTGTTTTTTTTGTAGGGCATGAATGAATCAGGTCATATTCAGATGATCCATCACAGGCCAATCAGGCCTGGAGTGGGATAACTCAGTGTGTGTCATTCAGTTGGAGTGGGATAATGTATGTGTGCATATGAGTGGTCAGGCTGCAAAGCCTGATGGGTGGGAGCCAGTTTGAACTGAACTCTTATGATTGAAGCCAGTGGTTCTAGGTTGCACATCTGGGCTTTTACAGCTGTAGATGTGATTACAGGCGCAGCATATTGTGTTTGTGTTTTTGGTTTTATGCTGTGTTTGCATAGATATGATTACGGGGATCCTTCTTCCTGTAAGTTAAGGGTTATAGATTATTACTGATAGAATATCTTTTTATATCTCTTTGTATAATATCCCTTTTTTCATATCATTCCTCTCCATTGTATTTTTCCTTTTTTCTCTATCCAGAATAGAATTATTTTTTTTCCAGGGGACATTAATGTTTTTCTTCATGTTGCCTTAATGAGGATATTACTGCAACTTTGCCATATGCAGCTTTTGACAAGGGGGAATTCCTTTGCACTTTTGCCATATGGAGAGGGTATTTTGCAGGGATTGAGGAATTTGATGGAGACTGTGGAGTGTAGGTGAGGTAGGCCTGTGCTTCTAATCCTGCCTGCTGTGACTGCTTGGTCTGACTGGAAGTTTGGTGAAGTTGTGGCCTTGGGTGTGGTGTTGGTGTTGCTGGAGGTGTTGTCTGAACTGAGACTTGAAGCTCTGTGAAGTGTTTAGCTAGCTGAGGAACAGATGGAGGAGGGATTGAAGGGAAAGTCCTGAGGTGCAGGGGTATATCTATAGGGGGAAAATTTAAGACATGCTGGAATATATAAAACAACAGTCAGGGGTTAGGAAGGTAAAAAAAAAACAAACAAAAAAAAGGGTTAGCTTAGGTTCAAAAACTCTTTGTAATGAGTTCTTTCTTCATTCTGTGAGTGCATCTCCAAAGTCCAAGTGTATTTAACAGGTCAAGGAAGAGATAGGAAGATAAGAGTCAGAGTCTTCATAGGAGGATAGAGGAAGGTATAAGGTATAGAACAAGGAATTGTCCTTTTCTGAGAGATCACAGATTAATTCTCCCTCTATGAATATCTCTCTCCTTCCTCTCCTCTGGACATCTCTTTCATTTTCATCATTTTAAAAGGTTCTTCATGTAGTGTGGGAGTCCTAAAGTCATCCTGCCCTGACCTCCTTGTCTGGTCCTGCCTGAGTCTGGGCTGAGAATGAGTGAGCTGATGAAGAAGGGGTGGCTGGGTGGAGCTGGAGTTGGTGCCTGGCTGGTTTGAAAAGGTCTTAGTTGAAGTGAAGGAGTCCTCAGGTATGTGCTCAAAGGTGGCTAAGCAGGTGGATCTTCAATTCACATCCTCTCCATCCTTACAATACCCAACACTACCTCACTCACTCACCCACCAGTATTCGGGGCATTTAATACTACATACTAGTCATGTTGGCCCCAGTCAGTCCAGAGGACTCTGGCATAACAAGTGTCAGACCAGGGACATTGTATTGATGCCTCAAAAAAAAAAAAAAAAAATAGAATAAAATCTTATAAAAATCTGCTTCCCACAAGAAATGCAACTATTAATAACTTTTAACAACAACGAGAGAAAGAAAAAAAAAAAATGTAACAATGTGAGGTATTTATATCTGGGGCTTCTTAATGCTCTGGTATTTCAAGTTGACTGATGATGCTAAGAAACATTGTGCAGCATCTGACTACATTTCAAGAAAGAACTTTAGATGAAACTCTTTATACCCCAAGATCCAGATGTCACTTCATAGTAGACATATGCCAGCTTGGAGATGGTGAAAGACTCTGGTAAACAGGCCAGCCACAGGATTCTGCATGGCAGGAAGGCCTAAGACTCAATTCTACAACACTGAGATGATGAACTTCTACTGACCTATTCTAAATCTGCTGAATTTCTACTGTTCTGTCTTGAATTTTTCCTCCCCAGTTCTTCCACTGAGTATGATCAGTTTCCAATTTTTTGGGGAATAATTTAACATATTTTCTTTTTTTCCATTGTACTACTTTATATGAGCAAAATACTAAATATTGTATCCTGCATTGTTTTTTTCAGTCTATAATAACTTAAAGTTAGTGATGTGATCCTTACTTTCAAATCCTGATAGTTTATAACCTTTTTATTTTTTTTTCTTCCAGGTTTGCCAATCATAAATCCCCCCTCCTGTTGGTTGTGTGCCCATTCATTCTCCAGCCAGTACGAGTCCAAACAGTGTAGCTGAGAGAAGGGAGGTGGTTTGTGCCCTCACCCACATCTCCTGATGCAGGCCATCAGGGTGTTTCTTATGACCATAATCTCAACACTGAGTGATGGATGTAGGCATTAGCATCATAGTGAGGGTCTACTGTGCCCCTTGTGGGAGCAAGCTCCCACACAATACTGAGGGCTACATCACCCTGTCCAGTCTTTGAGCCTTTTCATTTCATGTAAGCCTAAACTTGCTCAAGGTGGAGTGACAGATTGGAACCTCCTCCAAGGATGAATGAGCTGGCTTTGACCACTTACCCCATCCTTCCCGCCACAGCTGCAGGGTCATCTGGGTCATAGTCATGGCTCTATCATTCTATGCTGTAGTGCTAGGTTTTCTGGAATATGCATTACAAGAGGAGACAAAACCTGCTTGGTCCACTTAATATATCCAGTCCCCTAATGACATGATGATTAACTGAATAGTTACAATGTTTTTTTTTTGTTTGTTTTGTTTTTCTGTGCTCTATCAAGTCTCTCTTTTTAACTGCAATATTATTTTTTTCAAAGATTTTCTCTTTTAGGCTTAAAATGTCTAGATTAGGGCAGAAAGCAAGTTGTATTTATTTATTTATTTTTGGTGAGGGCTGGGAGGGTTAATTATTGTGAATTGTTGGAGGAAATTGATATTTTTTAAGGTAACAAAAAACAACAATTGAAAGTTTTCTTGAGACACCTGCCAGTATCTTACAGATTGCCCCTGTCCATAAGGGACAGAGGCACTACCACAGGTGTGAATTTACGATTCCTCATCCATTGATCCAAATTACATTTGAAGAAGGCCAAGGAAGAGCTCTGCTCAATGTGACTAGGAAGCCTATTCCAAAGAAGGGGCAATCTCTGAGACACTTATCTGCCCCTCCGGCATGTTTTGTTTGAGTCAGTAAGTTTAGATCCTAGATCGGTTGACCTTTGAGCTATCTGGCTTGTGGATTTGTAGCAGCTTCATCAGGGATGGATTTGTGAGTGCTTTGTAGGTCAGGCCTAGGTCACCCGTTAGTAGTCAATAGGAGACAAAGTAAAGGGATAAGGCTTTTAGTCTCTCTGCATAGGATATGTTTGTACCCTGTATTTTCTTTGGGAGGAACCTCTGAGGTCGCTACAACTGCAGTACGTGCCTAGTCAGTTACATGCCACGTGGTGCATTATACTCTATTATTGGTGTAATGAGGGGTTAGTACAGCAAAACTATAATTTCCTTGGATCTAGATGCCATACCTTTACTTATAAGTTGTGCCACATAGAAGGACTGCCTCAGCAGTGTGGACACACATGGAATTCAAAGTTCAAGCTACTGTCTGTCTGTGTACCTAGATCCCTCACCTTTGAGAGTCTACTGTTAGGGTTGTGATATTGATATTGTAATTTGCAAGGGTATTTGACTTCCCAAAGGGTGTGATAATACATTTTTTCACATTTAGCTTTAGGCCATGTTTCTGGCACCAATCATTTGTCTGATCTAGACCCGCCTGAAGGATATCTACATCACTGGGGATTCAGTGACTGCCCCCAGCTTGCAGTCATCAGCAAACTTTGTCATCCAGAGGCCTTCCACATTAGCTTTGACTTCACAGAAGTATATTCTGAATAAGAATGGTCCCAGACATATGTCCTCTCAATGAGTTAGTTGTCTATTCATCTGGTGACATAGGATTTATGCCCAGTTTTGTGGGTTTATTCAAAATACCTGAGTGGGGAATTGTACTAAATGCTTTGGCCAGGTCGAGTTAGGTGGTATGTACTGTTTTACCCTCCTCCATGGCCTTTGTGACTTTCTCAAAGAAATCCACCAGATTCAGTAGGCATGACCTACCCTTGACAAAGCTGAATTGGGTCTGGTCCAGTGTTTGGAGGTTTCCTATGTCATTATTTATCAGGTTCTTGATTATTTATTTCAAGATCTTACATACAAGACTAGTTAAATGATGGGTCTGTAATCTCCCGGGTCAGTAGATGGTCCTCCTTTATGCAGAAGAATGACTGTTGCTGTCTTCCACTCTATCAGGACAAAGCCTGTGCAGAAGCTGTAGTTAAATAGAGATCCTAATGGGTCTGATAAGTCCTGAATTAAGCTGGTTAAAAGGCAACCTGGTATGTTGTCAGGCCCATTGAAGTCATGTTTTTAGCTTTAGAGAGTGTGGTGGCAACCTGTTCTTTGGTGATAATTGGTGGTGGAGGGTAAGTAAAATTTGAGCTGAATATTTTAGCTAGTAGATTTACTATATCGTCTGGCTGTGTATAGTTGATGCCATCTATAACTAATTCTGTACATTGAGTTTTGCCCTTAAAATTGCGGACATAACTGAAAAATGCCTTATGGTTATCCTTAGCTTTGAAGCTATTTTACCTCAAAGTCTGCTTTCAGAGACTTGACAAGTTCCCTGGTTCACTTCTTTAGACTGCTGAGGAACTTTTTGCTGTGTTTACATTCCCACTTCTCAAGAGGATTTTCTTTCTTTTGTTGTACAATCTATCAATACAAGGGGTCCACCAGGGTGGCTTGTTTTTGCAGTTTGACCTATGTTTATTTCTGTTTGGTACTGCCATATCTATGCAGTTGTTTATAATGTCATATAGGGCTTTGTGCATGCCTCTGCATAGGTTTCTGTGTTTTCTGGATTTAAGGGACTTGCAAACTAGCTATGCCATCCATTAATAAGGGGTAATTTACCTTGGATAAGCTCTTAAAGTTTTTGGGGTTTTGTGGGGGGACTAGTTTTAACCTTACTTCAAGGGAGGCCACTTTGTGATCCGATCTTACCAGTGAGGACATCACACTAGGTGGGTGCTGTCACTCTTGTTATGTGTATTAAGAAGATGTTGAGGCTTGGATGTTCATTTAAGTAGTTTATTGTATGCAAATACATCAGTATGCATGGCAGGAACATTAAACTTGAGCTATCTAACTAACTGTCTGACTACATACTTGCATGCTCTCACTCTGGCTGCTCACTCAAAATGGCACTCTTGCTTGCACGTGCTCAGTACTTATATGCATGTGCTGGCTCACTGGAATGCTTCTTAAAGGTATGTCTCACACACACACTGATGTACATCCTTCCTCTTTACTGAGCTGTCTCATATAAACAATGACATTTCAATAGGTATGCAAGTTTTACAGACACTAATAAAGAAAAACAAGTCGTGTCCACGTTGCCATGTATCTGGAACTAGGGTTTGAGATGCGACCTGATCTCATGACATAATAGTTAGGACTGGGTTTAGCAACAGGGACAGTCACTGGGGAATGTTCTGCTTGAGGACTCTCAGGGATTTTCTCAGGAACAGGGATTGCTGATGAAATGTCCTCTGGAACAGGAACATTGGACAAGTCACTCTGAGAACTAGAGTCACAGGCAAGATGCTATAACACTGGTTTGCACACTGGTAACAAATGCTTATGATTTCCTCTGAATTACATTCCTTGTGATTCCACAATGTACGATCTTGGCTCTTGACACAAACTTGTCACAGATCCGATGCGATGCAATCAAAACCTTTTGACATTTGCATCCTCACTATCTCCCCTTTTTTCAATGAACTGAGTGGTTTGCTGGTTTTATCATAGTAGGACTTCTGGGACAAATACATTTTCAACAGCTGGGTTTTTACTGCTTTATTGTTTTTAACACATGGAACCAATAAATTACTGCTGATTGGTAATATAGCTCTGGTCTGTCTCGACATAAGTCTCTGGGCAGGTTAATCAAGATGTTTATCACGAGGAATGTTTCTGAGATTTAATAAGTTTAGAAAAACATCAGTATCATCATGTCTGTATTTCTCTAACAGCTCTTTTGCACTTTGAACTACATGTTTGGCCAAACCATTTGACTGAGGGAATGCAGGACTACTCATAATATGAACAAAGTCCCATGCTTCTGCAAATTGTTTGAACTGCTGACTTGTAAACTGTGCACCATTGCCAGAAATAACTCTGTGTGGACTACCATGGACAGAAAAATGTTGTTTCAACTTAGTAATGACAGTATTGGAAGTTAGGTTGGGAAGCAAGTCAATCTTGAACCAATTTGAATGAGAGTCTACTAACACCAAGTAATGTTGACCATTCCACTCAAAGATATCTGTGGCTACTGTCAACTAAGGTAGTTCAATTCACTCAAAGTGAATTTTGGAGGGATATTTAATTGTTTAATTGTTTAATGAAGTTGTTAATTAATTAATTATTTGTATGGATGGAATATATAAAGCTGCTAAAAATGCATTGCGTTATTCCATTGAAGGCCTTTGAGGCTGTGGTACCGGAGTCAATAAAGAAAATATGGCAGCTATAGCAGAGCTTTGGTGGTGTTTTTGTTGTTAAGTATTAATCTGACTCCAGTGGGGAGTTGGGGTGGTGTACTTTATTATGAAAATTGCAAGTCATAGCTGTTCTCAGCAGAATAACATGAAAGCAATGCTGAGCCTTCAGTTTGAATCTCTTCACCACCATAAGCAACATGCTTTACATACTTTGTCATATCAAGATATTTAGCTTTTACTCTAGAAAATGTTTCTGCTGACATAACATTGCACTTTGAGCCAGCATCCACTTTGAGCTCTACAGGACTCCCATTAATCCAAACAGTACAAAAGATGTCATTCATTGAACACAAATCTACTGCATTGACTGTTTCACCAAGCACAGACATACCATCAACATAAAAAGTAGGGTCGCAGCTTTCTAATTGATCAACTTGCCTCTTGGAATGCCCTCTTTTAATAAAAGAATGTGCCTTATTTGATTTACAAAACCTTTTGAAATGATTCCACTTATTGCAAGAATGACACTGCTGACCAAAAGCTAAGCACTTTTGTCTTTTGGGTTCATGATTACCACCACAATTACAACAGTTGACTATGAAGATGGGTGGGAGACACATGTTTTGACTTTGCTGACTCACCCTTATGCTTCTCTGAGCGTGCCCTGGAATTTGCTGGAAAGACTCTGGGTTTCCCAGGGACTTTTACAGGATCTGCAGTAGCTGCCATGTGCTTGGGCCTGTTTCTTTTAACCACATGCTGCATACTATCAACATGAGCTTTGTCACTGTGTCTTTTGCAGCTATTCTTATTTGTAAGTATAGGTTGTGCATCAGGGCCGGCAACTTGGCACATAAAAATCTACTGCCAATCATTAGTGGACCGGAGTTCCGCTGTTGCGACCCCTAATTGGGAAAAGCCGAAAGACAACAACAACAACTTGTGTGCTTTTCTGTAACCTCGTATATCTGACAAATCTCAATGACCTTATTTAAAGTTAAATTACTGTTTTGAAGCAAAATCTTTCTCACTGTGTCATTATTAATACCACACACAAGACTGTCCTTTATCAACTCATCTCTCAAATCATCAAATCTGCACGTTTTAGCCTTATTTCGCAGGTCAATTATATAAGCTGCAAAAGAGTCACCAGGTTTTTGATCTCTTGTGTAAAATAAGTGCCTTTCCATTGTAACATTAATTTGGGGGTTACACGTTTCTCTAAATTTATGTTTTAAGCACTCAGGCTCTTCCCTTGTTTCAGCCAGTACCACTATATGGTGGTCTTCCCCCTCCCCTGCAAACACAGCAGGTGCATACACAAATGAACGTTCTCTTTCAGTGATTTCTGAACCAACTAAATTAAGCAGAATAATGCTTTTGTATGTGTGTCATCATGAGAAAAAGCAGCCCGTATGAAAATATCATATTCCTGCTCAAATACACTCCAATTTTCTGCAATATTGTTATCAAACACAAGCGGTGTGGGTCTGCAAAGTCCTTCTGCCATGCCCACAGATTATAGTAAAACACAATGCAAAATGGCATTTTGTAATTATGTATGAACATTCACACACTCCAGGTACTTGTAATAATATTCAGATGCACAATAAACACTGAAATACTGTACTCTGCAAAATATGATTTGAAACAACTGTACTTTGCGAAATATTCTTTGAAATGACTGTACTTTGCAAAATAACTGCACTGTAATAGTATACACACCAGATATTTTGAATAGCTTTAGTTAATATGAAAAAGTAGCACATAGCAAAAAAATATGGTCGTTTTCCTTGTTTTGTACATTTTATGCAATTCTGATTCTGTTTCAAACATCTTCATAATTTGAATATTTTTATCAGTATGTTGCAGTTTCGATATGTCGTTTAATAAGAAATTTGCTTTGTACGTTCTGAGTGCTTCGTTTTATATTTGTAGCAAAAGAAATAATTTAATCATGTTTTAGTACCTGGAATTCATTTCTGACCTGTTGTGTGAGTTTGAGCAGTAGAGATGATCCATTCCTGTATATTCCTCCAACTCTAACCAGTTGCCTCATGGCTGTAACTCTGGATCCCATTCTGAAACCATGTTGCTGTTCTTATGTGCATTAAGAAGATGTTGAGGCTTGGGTGTTCATTTAAGTAGTTTATTGTATGCAAACACATCAGGATGGATAGCAAGAATATTGAACTTAAACTATCTAAGTAACAGACTGACTACATACTTGCCTTCTCTCACTCTGGCTGCTCACTCAGAATGGCACTCTTGCTTGCACGTGCTCAGTACTTGTATGCACGTGCTGGCTCACTGGAATGCTTCTTAAAGGTATATCACACACACTGATCTACAGGTGCAGTACTCTGCCATATTTGTGAGTATTAGATCTAGGATATTTGTTCCCCCAGTGAAAGTGCAAACTAGATGCTCCAGGGCATTTGAATTTACAAAGTCAAGAAATCTTTGGGGCTGTTTACCTGCTTTTTCTCACTTGTTTTTAAATGCTGAACTGTCTGTTACATTTTATTAATCTGAAACATTTTAACTTGTAATGTTTATATTAGAAAGATTTTGTAAATTATTTGTACTTATTGCTTTATGCTATCACTTGGTTATTTTAAAATGCCTAAGTATGGCCACTACTTCTGTCCTTATTTCCCCTTTTTTTCTTTCCCATTTCTGTATTTTCTTGTAGTCATTAAAAATGCACCATACTTATAAACTGAATAAATAAAAGTATAATACAGAAATAACTTACTGACCATGTCAAATCTTCCCTACCAAACTACAAACTCAACTTGATTTCAGTGTTTGAAAGCAATAGAAAGGTGTCCTTAAATTGTGGCATATGATGACATACTTCATGGTTTCCTGTACAAAAATCAAGGAAAATCAAATTAAATCCCTATCTGTTACAAAATAGTAGTGTCCAGACTTCCTTGGTGCATGGCAACAGGCTACAGTAGTACCATTTAACAAAGGTTGTGTGGTCCCATCAGCCCCAAGCAATTTTAGACCCATCTGCCTGAGCAATACTATATGCAAAATCATGGATGACTTGAGGTTATATATTTTTTTTTGAGATGAGTGTTGAACAAGTAAGAGTAAACAGTTTCTAATTCTGGCACATCATGTATAATGCCAAGGCTTTCTTGGAGTCTAGGAGGAGTAGGTCTCAATACGTATAGGTTAGCCTTAACTGCTTTGAGGGCTGCTGTTGTGCTGTTTTGTACATGTGTTGTGAAAGATAGTTGCTGATAAAGTGTTACTCCCAGTATCTTTGCTTCGTAACTATAGGTGAAGGAGAATCATGACAGACAGCAATGCTTAGTGAGAGGTTTAATTTCATGTTGACATGCATGCCAAAATGCACAGTATTTTTTCAGTTAATTGCAATTTGCATTTCTGCCAAATCGTTCCATAATAAACTGAAGAAATGTTGCAGTTTATATTATAATTTGTGAAGTAAGTTCTTGGTACAGTACACTCAGCTGCATAAATGGTGCAATCTAAGCCTAGCAAATGCAAAAGCAAGTTATTAATGAAGTTGGAAAACATTACAGGTCCCATGATTGAGTCTTGGTACTCTTGCTGACAAGGTGCCATATTCTGAGGAGTGAACCCATGTTTAACAATAAATGGTCTTTTTTAAGTAAGCACGGAATTATTGCAGGACATTGTTACCTATACTAAAGCTACTTAGTATTTTGATTAGATGGTCATGGCTGACTGATTCAAATGCTCATTTTAGGTCAGTGAAGAAGACAACTGTAAATGGTCCTTTTTCTATACCTTGGAGTTGGTCATATACTGTAGCTGTTTGTGTGCTACATTTGTTTCAAAATCCATGTTGTCTGAATATAGATTATATTTTCAAATGCATTACATTTGTTACTTTCACAGTAACCTTTCCATTAATTTAGCTAGAGGGCATGGCATACTAATTTGTAGTCTGATGCAGAAGAGTGATTACTATCTTTAGGGATTGCAATTACTGCTGCATATTTCTAGGAGTGTAAGGGATTATGCCCATAGTAAGTGTTGTAGTGGTCTGGAAATAGACTTTGCGGATACTTGGATGAGTTTTTGAGTGGAGTGTTGTGTCAAGATTCTACAATTGTTGCAATATTTGCTTTTAGGAATTGGTTTTGAAGTAGAATGTTGAATGTTCAAAATTTAACATTTGTGGCATAGGGAAGTTAATAATACCGTTGGGACTGATGATCTAAGGATTTATGCTATTAAATAGCTATGGCTGAAGGATGGTATGACTATCCAAAGTGGATTTCATGACATTTCTCAGTTTTCAAAAGTATCCAGAGCTCTTGTGAGCCATCAATGAATGAGTTTTGTCTGTATCATATACAGAAAGTTATTACTGCATGTGTGACAATGCATGCTTCCTGTCTGAGGTTGTACATAGTGTTCTTGTTAATGTTGGACTAGGTTGTTTTCCAAATTTTCTGGGCTAGATCATGTTTGTTTAATAGCTTTTTGAAGTGCGAAGAAAGCCAAGGTCATGGTGTATTTCTAACGCTCATGTACCTGAAAGTGAAGAGTTGGTTTTGGATTGACTGTAGAATAATTTGAATGTTAGATTGCAGTTCTTGGGTTGCTGTTATTGTAAATAGCTCAATTAACTACTGCAAGTTCTGTATCTAATGTATTCTGCAGGGACTTGCTGATGGGTCCTGAGAAATTATACTTGACAGTTGTTTGTTTGGGTGATTTAAATGGCCAGTACGGCAGAAGGCAAAGTCTGAGTTCTTAGCTATTTCACTGTGTTTAATATAACAATTTACACTTTGACCACTGTATAGCTACTAAGATCAGAAAAATATATTCTGCATCACATCTAATTCTAAAAGCAGCTGTAGACACTCCAAGAAGATCTTTGTGGCATATATGTCTTACTCATTTCAGCAATCATGGAAGCAACACTGCATTTTGTAATCTTTAAACAAGCAGTCCGAAACAAGTTGAAAAGGTACAATGATTTCTTTACAGGAAAAATAACAAGGCTATAAACCCAGAACTATTTGGAAGGCTACACGAAGTTTCATTTCTAATATTTTTTCTTATAGATTACTTAGACATGAACACTGTTTGATCTTCGAGGCAATGTCTTATTCATTTCCACTTGAATGTCTATTGGTGGAATATATCTCGAGTGTGTGTGTGTGTGTGTGTGTGTGTGTGTGTGTGTGTATGTGTATGTGTGTATGTAAGAGAGACACACACACACACACACACACACACACACACACACACACACACACACACACATATTTTTTTTTACAGGTTCTTTAGTAATGAATGCTGCCTGGCCTATAAGGAAATGTCTAACTTGGCATTACTTGAGTCTGCATCTGGAATACTCCAGTAGGAGATCTAAGCCCAGAATGGAGAATTTAATGATAAAAGCAGATATCATTACTAGAATAAAAGTGGTAAATTATGCAGTGCCTTCTAAGAGGAAGTAGCTTTCCCTTACAATCAGAGTAAGCTGATCAACATTTCATTAAAAGTAATCATCTTGATATGTTTATGAGAAGTAGATAGTATTAACATGGGGCTACATCAGTCATACTTCTTGTTAGCCAATAAGTTGTAAACCTGATAGTATAACTTATGAACCTATCCACAACCTTTAAAATGAACAGACTGCATATTTGCTCCTCAGTAAGAACTGCTGTATATCTTTTCCTTGCACTTTTCAATTATCTCGCCCTTTTCACCCTAATCTATGCATCCACCATCTTATCGGTAAAAAAAAAATATTTTTTCTGAGCCAGTTTCTATTTTAATATTGCATCTTTATCATTTCGTCATCATAACATCATCTGTCTCAGACAGATCCCATAAAGTAAGAGAAGCGGGATCTATGTCCGAATCCAGACCAGTAACGAGTGGTGTGCCTCAGGGCTCTGTCCTGGGGCCCCTCCTGTTTGGCATATACTTCTCAGAAGTGCAGGCAAGCACAGAAGGGCTGTGGCTGGCTAACTTTGTGGATGACTGCAAACTGGGTGCTATAACAGAGTCTCCGGCCGACATGGAGATCCTCCAGAAGGGCCTAAATGAGACTGATGCATGGTGTCAATGCCATGGTCTCAAGCTAAAGCAAAAATATGCGTAGTAGTCCCCTTTGGAAAAAACAGAGTACCCGCAAACTACAACATAGGAGGTAATCCCCTGAAATCTGAAGAAGAAATAAGGGATCTAGGGACCCAAGTAGATAGCCAGCTTTCCTTTGATAACCATGTTGCCAAAGTGGTTAGAAAATCCTTCTATGTGACCCATCTGATCATGAAAGGGTTCGCATCAAGATCTAAGGATGTAATGGCGCCCCTCTAGTCTGCCCTCATCAGACCCATTATTGAGTACAATGCACCAATTGGAATGTACCTGGCTAGACATCTCCAGCAGCTGGAGAGACCACAGAGGTACCTAACCAAGAGAATTACTGGCCTCAAACAGTTGCCCTATGCAGCACGATTGAAAAAGCTAAGACTGTTCTCTGTTGCATACCGCTTTCTCAGAGGTGATCTCTGTCTAACGTACAGAGCCATGACCAACCCAGAATTGTTGAACATGCTCCATCCTAGCAAAACCAAATCTACTCGAGCTACACGCTCTAGGGATATAAACCTCAACACAACAATGAATAGAACATGCTGGAGGGATAGATTCCCTTCGCAGAGACTTCCCTTACTATGGAACAGGGTCCCTATCTACATAAGACAGAGACCCTCACTATCACTCTTCAAGAGGAACCTTGATGAGTGGATGGGTAACAGAAAGTTCACATCGGGGATCACACCAACAGCACTACTAGATAGGGGCAAGGGTACTAGCTGCTAGTACAAGGGTCTAGGGAACTACTAAAGGGGCGGTGAATACCGCACAACATGGCTGGGCTAATATATGTCTTCGGGCAGATAGCTCAGTACCAATCTATGAACCTATAACAAATGTCTTACTACTTTTCTCTCTTGTTTAAAAAGTATGCATATAACACATTTTGGTCTCAGTAAGTCTCGTGGCAGTATCTGATCTGATGTTGTCAGTTTTCATGTAATCCTTAACAGTGGGCTTGATTCTGAATCTTGGAACCGAGTTGGCCATTATTCCAGCTTGTGCCCTCCTAAAACCTCTCAAGCTTCATCTTATCCAGAATGCTCCTCTCAAAGTTACCTCAGATCTTGTTTGCCACTTCAAAGTGCAGGATGTATTTTCATTCCTGCTCACGAGCTAGTCTTTACTTCTGTGCAAGTTTTTCAAAACACTTTAAAATTTTTTATATCTTCTAAATTTCTATTTTTTCTGTCAACTTATTTTTTTCTGTATCTTAACTACCCAGCTCTTCTTTCCGAACACGCTTGTGTTATTCTCTATTACCATCATTGGTAATCCTCTTACCTTTTGAGATATTTCTTCTTACCATTGTTGGTACTCTCCTTTTCTGTCCCCTTTACCTTTTTAGGTAATTTCTTGAATACAATTGTTAGTCTCTCCCTTTCCTTTTATAAATATAAAAAAATAAATAAACATATGTATATATGTGTGTGTGTGTGTGTGTGTGTGTGTGTGTGTGTGTGTGTGTGTGTGTGTGTGTATGTATATATATATATATATATATATATATATATATATATATATATGTGTGTGTGTGTGTGCATATATATATATATATATATATATATATATATATATATATATATATATATATATATATTTGTTGTTTGTCTTTTCGGCTTTTTCCAGTTAGGAGTCACCACAGCGGAACTCCGGTCCACTAATGATTGCAGTCGATTTTTATGGTGCCAAGTTGCCAGCCCGACGCCCAACCTTCAGCGAAGGCACGCCCACTCACACATGTCTTTCGTAGGCCAATTGACCATGGGGAGGACATGCAGACTCCACACAGAAGACACTCCAGTCGAGAATCGAACAGGAGAACCTCTTGCTGTGAGGCAACAACGCTACCGCTGGCTGAGAAAACTTAAGGCACTTCTGGCTTTAAGAGATGACAGAAGTGTGATCATAAACTCCCTAGTTCAGATGGACACTCTGAATGCATGTACGACTTGGGCCCAGTCCATCTTCAGGAAGACTGCCACACTGGGCCCTGATAGAAAGAAAAAAATAAGTTAATATTGAAAGGGTTTCTGAAATCTGATTTCAACGAGGCTATATCTGCAGCCAGTTCCCATTTTTCCTTCTCCAAGAAGAGGAGTCATTTGGTTCCTTCTGATCCCTCGGAACCAACTTCTAAAAAGGCCAAGACTTTCCCAGCTTCCACTGTTACATTGGAGCTCAGCGGGAAAACAGCTAGAGCTTCTGTACCATTGGGGTCATCTTCTGCACTGACATTTCTGGAACCAGCTAAGCACTCTGACCTGACTTCCTCTCCCTCATCTGTTCCTCAGATATTAGAACCAAAGGAGTATTCTTTTAAGGATCTTCCAAGGACAAGATACTCTCCTACTACAGATCTATTTGCAGATAGACCCCCCCCCCGAGTCCCTTTTTAGACAGACCCCAGTCATTATCAGTCCCTTCAGTCCATTCCACCAAGAGCCTCATGGAATCCGATGTTCTAAGGCTGGTGGGTCAGCTACTGGCAGCGAGGGGATTTTCAACCACTTTGGTTGCTAGCCTCTCTGGTAATGGAACATTACTAACTCATAAACCAACTGTTATTCCTCCTCTAACTCCAGTTGAGACTTCAGACTTCCCAGTGCCAATAGCACTGGAGTCGACTGCTTTTGGCTGATCAGACCTGTATCTCTGGCACTGATCACTGCCTTGATCTCTTTGGTTCTGTCAGAACTGGAGACCTCCTAGGGCTGAAGCTTGTTGGTTTTGAGGAGCGTGGTTCCATTCCATTTCTTTTGGAGCTATCCATGCTTCTCAGGGTTTTGGCACACATAAGTTCAGCTCTGGCTTTGGCTTTGGAGGATGTTTCCTCAGTGTGGGTTGTGACCACAGTTCTGATGGAGTCTATCTCAGTTCCAGGCTTCCACCTCTCTATGGGGAGACCTGCTTTTTAAGCTATGGAGAGGGCCTTGTCCATTGTGGGCTTGCAATCTATGCCATCCTCATCAGGTCAACAACCTAGTCCTTCCCTTCATGCAGAGCTACCATCAGCCTTGGCCCTGGGACAGAGGGGACAGAAGCCACAGGACACTACAATAGTAGTTATGTCCTCTTCAGATACCTCTCCAGCACATACCACTGAAGATGTACCCATGAAGAGAAAGTGCAAGAGGAAGCACTTGGACTCCCATGAAGAGACTTACAGAGAAGATATCAATTTTGATGAAGGGGAAGGTTCCCCAAGGTCACCCCAGACGATGTCTCATTTGGAGACATTTTAAAACTCCTAAAGCAGAGGGAGTGGCTGGGCATCCCAATCAACCTTCCTCCGAGGAGTTGCTATACCTGCAGGCTTTCCGTACCCAACCCTCTACTTCTTAGATTTCTATGGCTGCTGACAATCTAATTTAAATTGATTGCTCAGCGGGCTTGGAAGATTCCGGATTCCATCAAACCAATCCCTAAGAGACCAGACCAAATTTTGTCAGCCCTGGAAGATGAGCAACATTGGTCTAAAGGTATTCCAGTAGATGCTGTGGTGGTTGCAGCAGCCACCCAGACGGAACTCACAGATGAGAGTCCTACTATCCATCCTCCTAACAAAGAGTCTAGGACTACGGATAGATTTGTGAAGTGTGTATACTCTTCATTGACCTTTGTGCTCAGGTCCTTTAACTTTATGGCACACTTCACAATACTCTAGAGAGACCTGATAAAGGAACTTTCAGATACAGGAGCCGTACCTGAGGGAGTGCAGGACAAGGTAGCTTCCCAGCTGGAAACCCTTGAGTCAATTTGTAACTCATCCATGAGGTTCATGGCACATGCTGCTGAAGGGACAACCAGGGCAGCGGGTTCAGGTGTAGCCATTAGGAGACATGCCAGGATGCACTTATGTGAATTTGTGGAGCCATTTAAGTCTTCTTTTGTCAATGCTCCTTTTGATGGAACATCCCTTTTTGGCCCTAAAATTAAAGGGATGCTTGCCAGATGTGACAAGGATGGAAAGACCCCAACTGCTATGGGCGTACGTTTTTTCACTCCTCAACGGCCCTATTCCAGAAACCAGAGGAGTGGGAAATTATGGTTCAAAAAGTCCTAAGGGCCTTTCCAGGACTGAGGTGACAGCGACTCTCCCGGGGCAGAGGGGGGAGTTACAATGGAAGATGCCACGCTAGAGGCAGAGGTGGCCCACATAATCAGGGTTCCAGGCATTCCTCTTCTCATAACGCCTACCAGTACTCCTGAACAGAGGCCCAATTGCCATCCTCTGGAGGCAGAAGGGGGACGCTTAACCTTGCACCTTCCCGCCTGGCTTCAAATAACATCTGACAATTGGGTGCAGAGGATTATATCCAGAAGTTACAACATTCCCTTTTTAAATCATCCCAATCATCCAAAAAGAATACCAGATGTTCCACCCAGTCACAGGAATGCAGCATTTTTAGAAGTACAAAAGCTGCTCAGCAAAAGAGTTATCCAGACAGTCCCACCTGACCAGATATGATCCGAATTTTACTCAAGATTCTTTTTGGTATCAAAGAAAACAGGACTGGAGACCAATTTTGGATCTGTGTGTTGAACAAATTGGATTGACATGCCAAATTTTGTATTTCACCAGTTCAGTCTAAACTTCTGTTTTTAGGAAATGATGATTGGATGTGCTCATAGATCTTCAGGATGTGTATTATCACATAAAAATATACAAATGCTCCAGAGGATTTCTGCACTTCCGGCTGGGAGTCAGTCATTATTGGAGCCCTCCCCTTTGGTCTCACCACAGCCCCCAGGGTGTTCAAATGCATGGCAGTGGTAGCAGCCCACTTCAGACTGCAAGGATTCGGTGTGTTTCCATATCTAGATGACTGTCTCGTTACTGCAACCACCAGGCATCTACTACTACAGGCAAGGGACTATATCCTTCAAATGTTCTCATTACTGGGAATCACAGTAAACTACGAAAAATCTCATGTAGAACAAACTCAACATTTAGAGTTCATTGGAGCAGTATTAGACACAAACACTGCATCGGTTCTCTCCCCCCCAAGAAAGGCTTCAGAGAATAAGACACTAAGTCAACCAGATCAATCACAACAGAACAGTGACTGCAAGACTATTATTACAGGCTCTAGGTTCTGTGGTGGCCTCCATCATCTTGGTTCCTGTTGCCAGGTTATATATGGGAATTCTACAATGGCTTCTAGTGTCACAATGGTTGCTTTTGACCCATCTTCTGTCTCATCAAGTTCTAATCACTAGTTTATGCAAGAAGGACCTGAGTTGGTGGCTTCATTCCAATGAGATTCTAATGGCCATCCATTTGTTCTTTCTCCACCTCAAGCTGTAGTGACCATGGATGCTTCCTGGATGGGGAGGCATTATCTGGGAAAGAGAGTCCAAAGCAGTTGGTCCCAGTTGGATGCCAATTTGCATATAAATGGTCTAGAAATGAGGACAATGCTATTAGTGTAAGGATTCCAAGAAGTCCCCCCCTCGGGAATGATTGCAATCCACTCAGACAACATTTCAGTTGTTTGGGACATCAACAAGCAAGTGGGAGCTAGATCTTATATCCTTTGTCAAGAAGCACTCTGGGTATGGCAATGGGCAATTTCATCTGGCCACTTTCTTGTTGCAGCACACATTTTGGGGAGCTCCAACGTGATTGTGGACAAATTAAGCAGGTGCATTCTAATGCCTTACAAGTGGTCTCTCAACCCTTTGGTGGCAGAAAAGATTTTCCATAAATGGGGCCATCTGTGCTGCAATCTGTTTGCATCCCCCTGAATAAAAAGTGCAGCAGCTACTTTGCTCTAGTCCCCTGCCATGGGGAGTCACCGAGAGATGCTGTCTTTCACAATTGGCCCTCCGGTCTACTTTACGCCTTTCTTCCAATTCCCCTCATTTCTCAGTTTCTGAAGAAAACCAAAATGTCAGAGAACAGAATAATTCTCATTTCCCCCTTTTGGCCTCAACAAAATTGGATTCCCTATCTTGGGCCTCACCCAATTCAGAAACCTTGGATACTGGACCTGGATCCAGATCTACTGTCCCATCGGGATAGACAAATTCACCAGAACCTTCACAATCTCAAGCTCACTGCGTGGCTTCTCCAGTTCCCATGATAGCCAGGCATGCTACCCTCACTGCCCCAGTTCAGTGAATTGTCCTAGCCTTTCACAAACCTTCTACTAGATGATTATACAGCAGCAAGTGGCAAAAATTTTCAAAATGGACAACAGATAATAATCTTGATCCACATTCTGCACCAGTTCATGAAGTACTGAAATTTTTAGTATTGCTTTTTAATGCAGGAGCTCCATCTTCGACTATTCATGTACATCTAGCTGCATTTTCAAATTTTCATAATGGTCTACATAATTATGCTCTAATATCCCATAAGCTTTGTGAAGCCTTTCTGAAAGGGAAATTACTGCTCAGGCCGCCAATCAAGGATCCCATTGCACCTTGGGACCTCAGCCTAGTGGTACAATCTTTAATTGCTTCCCTTTTTGAACCATCAGCAAGGTGTAAACTGAAGTACTTATTTTGGAAGACCTTATTTTTAATCTCTATTACCTCTGCTAGGAGAATTTTGGAATTACATGTGTTATCTTGCAACCCCCCTTACTTAACCTTCCATAAAGATAGAGTGGCTTTGAGAACAAATCCTTCCTTTTTACCAGAGGTAGTTTCTGACATAGATGTCAATCAGACTATACAACTTCCTGTATTCTTCCTCGGTTTTTCAAATAGAGGTGAATATTGCCTTCATATGCTAGATGTTCACAGGCAATTAAGTTTCTACCTTCACAGAACTAGAGAATTCAGAAAATCTGACCAGCTGTTTGTTTCCTTTTCTCCCACTACTCAGAGCAAAGCAGTTTCTAAGGTTACTTTGGCTAAATGGCTCAAAGATTGTATAAATTTCATTTATAACAAATGGAAAGTGCAACTGCCAGGACCTATAAAAGCACATTCTACAAGAGCAATAGCCCTTCTGCAGTTTTCCATGCCCCTGCTTCTATAGATGATATATGTGCAGTGGCTACTTGAGCATCTCCTCATACTTTTATTACTCATTACATACTGGATATGGTCTCTAGGGGACGAGCATCATTTGGTTCGATGGTTCTCAGGAATATTCTTTCTTGAGACCTCCCAAGTTTTTCCTAGCTGGGTACTCTGTCCCACTGTCAAGGATTACATGAAGATTTACAACATCAGATAAAGAAGTTATGTCTTACCATAACGTTCCATCTGTGTTGTCAATCATCACTTATCCTTGACATCCCCACCCACCTTACCCCTGCCCTTTTCAGGTTTCTTGGTGGAATGGACCTATCCTAGCAGGAAATGTTATTATTCCATTATGATTACAGATATAGTCTTTGATCAGATATTTTTCCATCTGTCACTATATTGTGCAAGCTTGATTTGAGATAACTTTGAGAGGAACATTCTGGGGAAGGTGAAGCTTGAGAGTTTTTAGGAGGGCGCAAGCTGGAATAATGGATGAGTCAGTTCTGAAATTTGGAACCGAGCCCACTGTCAAGGATAACTGAAGATCGACAACACAGATGGACTGTTATCATAAGATATAACTTCTTTTTTATCACTGGAAACAAAGAAGTTGCAATGAACTGGAAAACATTCATAAATGTTCTGAATTTTAAGGGGTAATTGAAGAAAGATTCAAAAGCATGCAAACCCCTAAGTTTGACTTTTGTGCTACAGAAGATCATGAAACATTTAAGAAGAGGCTAAGTAGTAGTTGTAGATGGTAAGAAACTGGAAGATGGCATCCTGGTTTCTGGACAGGAGGTAAGTGCATTTTTACAGTAACTATTTTTTATTTTGTAATGTCAACATGAAAGCATATTAAACTGTACAATGTTTATATAATGCATAGACATTACTTCACGCGGTTCCATACCATTCATACTTGAGCACACTGTAGGTTTTATGTAAAAATAACATTTGCATATTTAATATTTCAGAATCTGCATAAGTGATATAAATTTGATCAGTTATTTATTTTATTATGTTTGCTTACGGCAAATTCCAGCTGCACAAGGCCCATTATCTGTGAAGGCCCTGTAGCAAAGCTCCACAATAGGTAAAAAGCCTGAGTAGCTGGGAAGATAGCAGTATATAAGCACATAATGTAATCATCATATTTTAATCGAACATTATGAATATAAGCCGACGGTAGCATTGTCGCCTCATAGCAAGACGTTGTCCCGTTCGATTCTCAGCTAGAGCGTCTTCTGTGTAGAGGCATACGTGAATGGGGCGTGCCTTCGTTGAAGGTTGTGCATCAGGGCTGGTAACCCGGTATGTAAAAATCCACTACCAATCATTAGTGGACCGGAGTTCCGCTGTGGCGACCCCTAACCGGGAAAAGCCGAAAGACACAAACAAAAACTGTATAATAAGGAATGGTGTACAGAAACAAACCATGCAGTCATATGTTGTACAATATGCACAGCAGTTAATCATGTTATGTTTTAGTTATACATACATAAGTCATAAAGTTAGGCTAGTAAAGCACAGAATATGCAGAGCTTGCTTGTCCAGTGTGGGAACTTTGGGCCACATTCCTGGCCCTGAACCTCTCTATCTGGCCAGCCATGTCCAAATGTAAAATGCACAAGAATACTGCATTTTGACTACATATAAGCTCGTGATTACCAGCTGCAGTCTCCTGACCCCTTCTGTATATGACCTAGTCATTTTTTGCTAACAAAGAATCACACACAGCACAGTTTCTGTATGTATTGCAGGCATAAGATTTACCGTGCTTACTGCCATATTATAACTTTGAGACCCCTCCTCATCTTCTGTATCATGCTTTAACTACATAGAAGATACATTTGCAGATTTGCAAAGATGAAAGGGCATCATATGGCAGCATGGACTTTATATTAGTGCTACCCTGAATCAGTTCTACTTTTTCATCCTCCTCCTTGACTAGCCAGCAACTTGGAATGGCTTGCCAGCAGACCTGTGTTTTTTGAAACTTGGAATATTTTGAATGGAGATTGCCATACAGCACAGAATGGAATATTTACCATTTCCTCACTGTAATGTGATCTCAGAGTTGGTATATTTGTTTAGCATGTGGTGTGGGGGGTGCAGGGGGGCTTGCCCCCCCCCTACAAAAACATAAAACAAAGATTTATTTCATTTTTGAAGTTTCAAAACTTTGATTTGCTGGTCTCAGCTATTTGAAGTTCAAAGTTTTGAAACTTTGAGCTTTAGAAGTAGATCCATATGTGTCTGTGTGTGTGTGTGTGTGTGTGTGTGTGTGTGTGTGTGTGTGTGTGTGTGTGTGTGTGTATATCAAAATGATAAATCCACCAGAAGATGAAACAGTTGACAAAAAATACTCCTGTAAAATTTGAAGCACAGTAAGACTAGGCTTGATAATATTTAGCGCTTTTGTTCCTTTATTCCATAACTTCTTCAGAAACACTACACAGAACACACTGTTTAAATAGTATTAAACAATTCCTTATTACTTAAACTATTACATTTCATGATCTCGCGTCCTTCTATTGGATCCAATTTAAAATGTACTTAATAGTTAAATTCTTGTTAAAACTGAAAAATGTACCTGCAGCTAACTGCCATTGCCATTTGAGTTCCTTCACTTCAAGAAGACCATTAACTTCCCTGATAAAATTCTCAGCCTGAAGAAAAACCAAAACTTCAAACTTTCCAAAATCTTAACAGATAAAACTATGCCTAGCTACGGCATTTTTTTCTTTATTTTAAATAGCAATATTATGTTGTCTAATTCTTTTAGCCAGGGGTCTTCTGATTTCACCTACATAAAACCCTGGCAGGACCCACATATGGGAAGATATAGTACATTAAAGAATTACAGTCGTATCTATTTCTAAAAATGACTTCAAAATCTGTATGTTTAAAAGTAGCATGTTTACAATTACAAATGAATTTACACGTTACATTTATGACATTTGAACATACCATAATCAAATACAAGATTTACAGTGTTATGACCACCATCTTTTTAAAAAAAAATCTTTTAAATTTTTTGTCTTTTGTAGGAAAATTTAGGCTCAGTTCCTATAATGTTATATAAATCTGAATTTCCCTGTATTATGCTGTAATTATTTTGGATAACTTTTTTTAATATTCATCTTCTCCCAACTAATCAGGAATGGAACGCTACAAGAAAAATCTTGTTTTCCTATTTATTAATTTAAAACTTTTAATATAAAATAGGAAAAAAAATTTTTATACCTGTTTATAAAAACTTTTTCCATGATTTTGTCTACTATATCCTCAGGGTAATTTCTTTCTAAAATATTAACTTTAATTTTTTGTATTTTCTATTGCAAAATTTAAATCATTACTTATAATTCTAAAATTTAAATCATTACTTATAATTCTGGACAATCTAATAATAAATTGTTCTCTAAAATGTAAATTTTTCATAAATGTTGGATGCTGACTTAAATAATCTAAATACAGTGGATATAAAAAGTTTACACACCCCTGTTAAAATGCCAGGTTTTTGTGATATAAAAAAATGAGACCACAATACATCATTTCAAAACTTTTCCCACCTTTAATGTGATCTATAACCTGTACAATTCAATTGAAAAACAAATCTGTTAGGGGAAATAATATAAAAAAAATTAAAAAAGTACAATACGCTGGTTGCATAAGTGTGCACACCCTTAAACACATACTTTGTTGTGTGTGCACACCCTTAAACTAATACTTTGTTGAAGCAACTTTTCATTTAATTACAGTATTCAGTCTTCTTGGGTACACATCTGCCATCAATTAAAGACACTCTGATTAACCCCAAATAAAGTTCAGCTGTCCTAGTAGGATTTTCTTGACATTTACTCAACTGCCTGCTACAGAAAAAGCCATGGTTCGCAAACAGCTTACAAAGCATCAAAGGGATCTCATTGTTGAACGGTATCAGTCAGGAGAAGGGTACAAATAAATTCCACAGCATTGGATATACCATGGAACACAGTGAAGACAGTCATCAAAAAGTGAAGAAAATATGAGACAACAGTGATGTTGCAAAGAACTGGACGTCCCTCCAAAACTGATGAAAGGACAAGATGAAAACTGGTCAGGGAGGCTGCCAAGAGACCTACAGCAACACTAAAGGAGCTGCAGGAATTTCTGGCAAGTGCTGGTTGTGTACTACATGTGACAACAATCTCCTGTATTCTCCATATGTGTGGACTATGGGGTAGGGTTGCAAGACGGAAGTGTTTTCTTACCAGAAAAACATCCAGGCCAAGCTAAAATTTGCAAAACAATACAGCAAGTCTCCCAAAAGCATGTGGGAAAATGTGTTATGGTCTGATGAGACCAAAGTTGAACTTTTTGGGCACAATTTCAAAAGGTATATTTGGCGCAAAAGCAACACTTTAGTCACCAAAAGAACACAATCCCCACGGTGAAGCATGGTCGTGGCAGTATCGTGCTTTGGCATTGCTTTTCATTAGCTGGAACTGGGGCTTTAATCAAGGTGGAGGGAATTATGAACAGTTCCAAATACCAGTCACTTTTGGCTCAAAACCTTCAGGCATCTGCTAGAAAGCTGAAGACGAAGACAAATTTCACCTTTCAACATAACAGTGACCCCAGGCATACATCCAAATCAACAAAAGAATGGCTTCACCATAAGAAAATTAAAGTTTTGGAATGGCCAGCCAGAAACCAGACCTAAATTCAATAGAAAATCTGTGGGGTGACCTGAACAAGGCTGTGCACAAGAGATGCCCTTGCAATCTGGCAGATTTGGAGCACTTTTGCAAAAAAGAGTGGGCAAATATTGCCAAGTCAAGATGTGCCATACTGATAGACTCCTCCCCAAGAAGACTGAATGTTGCAATTAAATCTAAAGGTGCTTCAACAAAGTATTAGTTTAAAGGTGTGCACACTTATGCAACCAGTGTATTGTACTTTATTTTTTTTTTATTTTTTTCCCCAAACAGATTTGTTTTTCAATTGAATTGTACAGGTTATAGGTCACATTAAAGGTAGGAAAAGTTTTGAATTGATTTATTGTGGTCTCATTTTTTATATCCTAAAAACATGGCATTTTAATAGGGGTGTGTAAACTTTTTATATCCACTGTGGCTGTTTGGGAAACGTTTTCTTTCTAAAAAAATATTAAAATGAAAACAAATATTATCTTGATCTAAAGTAATTTCTAAATCTAAAATTGATTGCTCTTCCCTTTATTTCCAATAGTAAATTTAAGAATTCTACACTACAAGATGAAGACACATTTCACCTTTCTACTACTACTTATGTCTGCAATGAAAATGTTCAATCCATCCTCTGTACCTCTCTGTATGAAAAAAGGAATATATTTGAAATCTTCTGTTTTTCTCATAAATTCCCTTTCCCAATAACTAAGATCTAAATTGGCATACTCTGGTGCCATCTTTGACCCCATTGCAACTCCTTGCTTTTGTTTGTATATTTTCCAATTAAAAACAAAATTATTATTATTAATAACTATTTCCAATGAAATACAAATAGTATTTATTTCTCTGTTGTCAAATTCAGTATATTGATTTAAATATTGTCTCTAATATACTCATCTCCTTTACTTTGAATAATACTGGTGTACAAATTGTAAATTGGAACAACTTTGTATATGTTGTTGCGTCTTTCGGCTTTTCTCAGTTAGGGGTTGCCACAGCGGAACTCCGGTCCGCTAATGATTGGTAGTTGATTTTTACGTGCCGAGTTACCAGCCCTGATGCACAACCTTCAACGAAGGTACACCCATTCACGCATGACCCCATGTAGAAGACGCTCAAGCTGAGAATCGAACCAGACAGCGTCTTACTGTGAGGCGACAACACTACCGCAGCACCACCACCGCAGGATATTGTATATATAACTTATAAAACATTTAAAAGCTCTTAAAAAAACTACAAAAATCTCAGTGTAATAAACATAAAGGTTCTAAATCAGTCAATTAGCAAATATTTTTTGGAACACCTTGATTGAATTATAATTTAAGACATAAGCAAACACATTTATATAAAAGAAGACAAGCCATATTAGCATGCTCTGTGTTATAATTATTAGACATCACATGTATTATTTGTATAATTATCATCTGTCCAACATTACATAAATTGATTAATTCCTGCTTTCCCTTAAACCTCCATCCTCCAAAACATTATTCCACATGTGTTGTCCCACAATTTCCCTTTTTTGTATGGAATATGCTCCCACCTTTTTCTAAAGATACCACTTCTGGTTCTTTTATTTCTATTACAGTATGACTTTGATTTCCATTTTCAAGTACTTGCTTTTTTGTTAGCCACCAGAATTAAACTTAACAGAACCTTACTATGTCTAGGTGATTCAGAACCTGTATCCCAGCACAAAAAAAAAATAATTTTCTTAGTTACACCCATTTAATATTAAACTAAATTAAAACTGAACTACCACAAACTTATGCACAATGAGATTTCTGTTAATTTATATTGTTCTACAACACTATTTTATTTTGTGTTATTTATAATATTGACTACCTTTTGTCTAGTTAATTAGATAATCTTGCAACTTCTACTACTTTTATTAGTTTGTATCCAAGGGAAAGGTTTGCATTATAGATACTCCAAGAGAGGCCAGTTATAATGTAGACTCTGTACTTGGTCTCTTATTGATTATGTATATAGTAAATTGTTAGTTTTTGTTGGAGCATTGGGGGTTAGTTGGGAAATTTATTGTTCTCAATATTGTTGGTGTTATCCATATTTCTATGTCCAATTGCATTTTTGATTTTGTATTCATATATTGTTCTACAAATTTCAAGAAATGTCTTTAATGAAAAGTGTGTTTGCACAAAAAAGCCATCTATTTCTAAGCTGCAAACAGCTTGCAGCAAAGTCCAAAGATATGAGTTCAGTGGTGCTCACAACAGTCTCTCTTCTCAATTGCAGTCCACTGAAACTTCCACAGGAAAGCACAAACTCCAACTCACTGACTAAATGAACTGAACATTTGCACTCTAAACATAGAATGGGAAATCAAATTTAAGAAGTTCCGTGAGGGGAAGGAGGGTCTGGATTGCTTCAACACTGGAAAATATTCATTTAGTACAGCCTTTTAGTCATCCCCTTTCCACATTTTGTAAAGCTGGTCTGACCTTTCTCCATGTGTTGAGTCTAAATTTTAAATACAAACAACTTCCTTTAGAGCAGATCCAATATGATTTTTAGGAATAAGCTCTGTAAATGTTTGCAGTTTTACTTTCAAAGGCTCTTCTGCATGTTTACAAAAGAGAATGGTTGGTCTGTACAGCTTGTCACATTTAAATCCATCCTTTATCTTTACTGAAAAAAATGCATGTTTTATACAGTTTCTACAGTTTACTTCTTTGCTGTATTTTTCCTAAAGGCACCAAAACAAACCCCGAAAAAAAACACACTATTCATTGCAAAAAATGCAAATCAAAGTGTTGAAACAATGACCTGTGAAAGTTCAGTTGCTTTTATTAAAATAACAAACTAAGCACTTTTGTTCTGCTGTAACATTCAGAATTAAAATGTCACTCTCATCTACCAGTTACATAAGGAAAGTGACGTAAAATTAATTAACCATCAATTTGTTGATGAGCTATTTTTAAGATTATAAAACCCATAATAATTTTGTAGACGTACAATTTCCTAATAATGTTAAAATTTTTCATTTTACTTATTGTTCAAAACAAAAATTAAAAAAAAAAAAACTCCCTAATAAAAAAACAGTAACCATTTAAAATAAATAATATAAAGTAATAATCTTCAGCCAATGAGCAGGGAATGCCTAATCTAAAAAGGGGACCTTGCCTCCCCTTTGATAAAGAAACTCGGTGTATGTAATCAGTTTTAAATATGCTATTCTTGTAACTATTTAAACTTGAGCAGCATCCTACCTCAGTGTGCTGGAAAGTAGCCTACTGCAGGCCATTGCACTGCCCCCCACAACCCTGGTTTATAGTCTACCCCCATAGTCCCCCCACTGCCTCTATCTAACTTACTATACCTAATCTTCTTAGAGGAACCTCTTTTCCTGAGTGTACCTACCTCCTTTCTCCACTAGGTGGCATCATACCTCAGTTACAAAGACCAGCTATTCAACTTTTCTTCCCTGTTCCAATTATTTACTTTGCCTAAAAGTATTTTTGCCCTTCTCCTACTGAATCTGTGAAATTACCTCCACACACTCTTGCACTTTTTTAAAGAGTATAACCTACCAAACATAAAACCTAAAGTTAATAACAGAAAAGCACTGTTAGTAACCAGAATACCTGCTCCCCAGCTGTAGCTCTCCTTTTCCATACCCAGGTCACTGATTGTTTTTCTTGGTCCTTCTCACCTTCTTGGCTCTTCGCGCTCCGTTCGCCCTGCGGGCTCACTCAGCTCCCCTACCCTGCCCCCAATTCCCACCCACCCCCAGTGGTCCTACATTTATTCCCCCTCCTGCTAATCCCTCCCACCCCCAACCAATCCTGTCAAACCTCACCCCCACCCCTTCCTCCAACCCACCTGACTCTCATTACCACTCCCCCTACCCAGCTGATATCACTTTTCACTCTTTTCCATCTCTTATAACTGACTCCAACTAACATGCCCTCTCTTCCTCCTACAATCCTTATCTCCTTATTACCCTTCCTTATACTACCTCTTTACCATGCAACCTCCTATACTGATTTTCACTTACACCCTTCCCCTTTTCCTCCTCACAACATCCTTACATCCCACTTCCACAATATCTCAGCCTCTTTAATTCCCTTCCAACCTATCCTTCTCCTAAAAGTAAAAATTTTCTCAAACTCTGCTAATGTCTACAAACATAAACCTAAGCTCTACCAGACTCCTCTATCCAAATCCAAACCTAATAAACATACTCCCCATCCCTCTTTCCTTAACTTAGCCGGCGACATCCACCCTAATCCTGGACCCAACTTCTCCCCAACAAACCACCCTAACCACAACAACAAATCCCCAAATAAAAACCTCAAACTCCTCACCATCAAAGCCCAAAGCTTACTTAATAAATTGACCCTCTTTCATGCCCAGCTCAACCATAACCTACCAGACATAATAGCCATCTCTGAAACCTGGCTAACACCTCATATAAGTGACTGAATTCCTTCCCCCTGGATTTCTCTCTCTCCGATCCGACTGCCCAAGTAAAAGAGGTGGTGGAGTAGCTTTAATCTACTCCAACCACTTGTCCATCACTCCATACCTTAACCACATCCCTTCTTTCTCTAATGCTGAACTTGTAATTGGCCTACTAAAAATAAATATCCATAAAAGCATCTGCATCATCTCCCTCTACATTCCTCCTGGTAACAACACCAATACCCTAGAAGACATACTCTCCTGGACCTCCTCCAATATTAAGCTAGAAACCCTACATCCTAGGAGATGTAAATATCAACTGGGGAAAAATCAACAGCCCTAATCACACCACAACAATTAACCTATTCACCTTCACTCAACTTACCAACTCCATTACTAGGCCTAACAAAACCAACCCCCCGGGCTCCATACTTGACTGGATCCTAGTATCTCATCCGAACAAAATCATAAAATCTGGAATCATTCCCGACTCTTTAGGAGACCACCTACCTGTCTTCACCATTCGAGCTGCTCCCACCTCCTCACACTTTCACTAATACATTCATACTCGTAAGCTATCTAACTTTAACCCTACTACTTTCTCTGATTCCCTTAAGCTAACTAACTGGAACCCCCTAAAATACTACCTTTAGACAAAGCCATTGACTACTTCAATTCAACATTCTAAATGGTCCTTAACTCCTTAGCTCCAATAAGAATTTATTTATTTTATTTTTATTTTACATTTGTTGACCGGGATAGTCCGACTGGATGCATGTCCATTTTCAGCGGAGACCTGGGGAGAAAAGCTCCAAGGGTAAGCAGATACAGCATTACATAATACCAGGATTACATATTACAAACAGACTATTTACAGAGATTACATAAGTAAGCAAGTTAAACAAGTTCCACAGGTTACAGTTAATCCTGAGCGCAAGTCAGGATTAAATTAAATTACACAGTAAACTGGTTAACAGATTTTTACACATTCTAGAGAGAGTTAGCCAGGCTTGATACATTGACATAGCCAGTTAAGTGACAAATGTTGTTTGAGTCTAGTTTTAAATTGACCCAAGGTGGAAAGTAAAGTAATATCAGCTGGAAGAGAGTTCCAGGATCTACTTACAGAGTTTGCAAAGAGAGAATCACCGGCTGTGTTATTAATTTTGCTAGTCTGAATTAGTAGTTTGTTAGAGGATTGAAGCGGTCTAGGATTGTTATAGGGGGTGATAATATTTTTAAGTGCAGGAGTATTGTACGGATTATAGAGGATTTTATAGGCCATAATCAGTTGGTTATATTGGATTAGGCTGGGAAGTTCAAGCCACCCAAGCTGATTTAGATTGATGCAATGATGTGTCCTAAAAGGCAGCCCAGTGGCAAACCTGGCAATGTGGTTTTAGCAAACTGAGAGTTTGTTAAGGACAGTCTTGTTTAGATTCGAGAGTAGAGGGGATGCATACTAAAGAACTAAAAGAGTTAAAACAAAAAACACTGCTTGGCTCACCAAAGACACAAAAAACATTATGCTACAAAGGGATAAAACCTGGAAAGTCTACCTCTGCCATAAACAACCAGAAACATTACTAAAATATAGACAGTTGAGAAACCTAGCCAAAAAACAAGTCATTAGAGACAAAAAGTCTTACTACGTCAAATTACAAGAAAACCATGCAAAAAATCCCAAACAATTCTGGAACTCTATTAATTCCCTCCTCAGGCCAGGAACAAAAAACAACCCCTGTCCTGACACCATCAAATCTGACTCAGAAATTGCCTCACTATTCAATACCTTCTTCACCTCCTCTATTGCTGAGCTTACTAAGACCTTTACCAATAATAACCCTCCTCCCCTCCCTGCCCAATCTTCCCCTCCCTCCCCACCCAAATTTTGAACTTAAACCCGTCTCCACCAATCGAATAAAGAAACTTCTTTATAAACAAAAGCCTTGCTCCAATGCCCCTGACAGCATTCCATCCTCCTTCTGAAAAATAGCTTCAGATGCCATTGCTCTTCCTATCGCATCCTGATCAATAGATCACTACTTGAATCATACATACCCAAACTATGGAGTACTGCATATATTTTTCCACTGCACAAGGGTGGCAAAAACTGTAATGTCTCCAATTTCCACCCCATAGCCATCCTCTCCCCATCTCCAAAATTCTTGAAAAATGTATCCACCTACAGCTCTTACCATTCCTTACCAAATACCAGCTACTCTCCCCTACCCAACACGGCTTCCGCCCAGGACATAGTACTAACTCCGCCCTTCTCTCCTTCTTACATTCTGTCAATTCAGCCCGTGACTCTGGTAATTTGGTATCTTCTGTTTTGCTAGACTTATCCAAAGCTTTTGATACCATCTCTCATACCCACCTCTTTCATGGTTCTCTGGCTATTTTTCCAATAGGTCCCAAGCAGTGAAATGGGGCCAAGCCACCTCCACTTTCCTTCCTACTCCCACTGGAGTACCCCAAGGTTCCATACTTGGCCCTTTGCTATTCAATATCTTTATTAATGACTTCCATAAAGCTATTCCTAACACCAAAATTGTACAATACGCTGACGATTCCACTTTGATTTGCTGTGCCAATAACCTAACAGAGCTCCAATCTCTGACTCAAAATGCCTTCTCAACCACTGAAAACTGGATGCTCCAAAATCACCTCTCTCTTAATGCCAATAAAACTAAGATCCTTCTATTCTCCCCCTCAAAATCCTCCCCTCTTGATGAAAACTCTCTTCATATTACCAGCCTCAACAACTCCCCTATCGAGATCGTACCCTCTGCCAAACTTCTTGGTGTCACAATTGACAATCAACTAAAATTTAAGTGTCATATCCAGCTAAACATCAAAAAAACTCACTTAAACTTGGCCTACTTTATAGAAACAATCACTTCCTCTCTCCTTCCTCCAGACTAACTCTTGCCTCTACCTGTCTCCTTCTCTCTCTAATGTACGGCACTCCTCTGCTCACAAATTTATCTTCCACACTTATCTCCAAACTGGAAGTATGCTACAACAAAATCTCCAAATTTGCCACCAGTGCCAAATCCTCCTCTCATCATTGCATTTCCCTACACTCTATAAACTGGTTTGAACTCCCCAACCTACTAGACTTTCACCAATTAACCACAGCCCACAAATTATTGTTCCAACCCTCTAACTGCCCAGCTCTATCCAATATACTACAACTTTATTCCCCACCCAGACCCCTTAGATCTTCTCACCAAAACCTGATCACTGTTCAAAAACCCAAGCGCCCAGCTGGTCAGCTTCTCTTATCCTTTACCCTAAATAAAAAATGGAATGCTCTGACCTCCTACCTAAGGACCTTTAACAAACTTAATAACTTCAAATCTCAACTTCATTCCTACCTCTTCCTAAATAGGAAATGCAACTGCACTCTTCCACCCATACCTCTCAAACTCTCCTCCCCCTTCACTCCTGGCTAACCTTCTTACCTTCCTAACCTCACTCTCAATTGCAAATTCATACTCATAACTAAACAGCAAAATCTATCTATTATGTTATATTCTCGTTTATGTCATGAACTAAATTGAAACTGTATTGACTGTCTATTTCTTTCTTGTTGAAGAAACCCACTGTCTGTGTTTTAAACTATCTTTGAAAAATGTTTATGTTAATAAACTTTGTTCTGTGGAGCTTTTCTCCCCGGGCCTCCACTGAAAATGGGCCCCCTAGCCCAGTGGACCTCCCCGGTAATCAAACTGGAATAAATAAGACATCTTAAATAAGTAAAATAACCTCATAATTTGATTTCAAATTCAATATGCTACTAATAAATCCCTTATCATTAATACTGGGCTGTTAGTTGTGTTCCAAAGAATTTGCCAAAAAAACTTCCAGTTTCATCCCCCAGTGATCACCCCTAGGATCGGGAGATATATTTTCAAGCATGAAGAAAGTAAACTTTTTAAAAACTTCACAGTATGTGAAATGTTTGCACAGTGCATTAACCATATTTGTCTTCCTTAATTGCATGAATGTGCTAATAAATCCTCTTTCTCAATGGACCTTCTCTCTTGCTCACATAGAAAGCTGAGCAAGATGCACACAGTGCTATAAACACAACATATTTGGTATTGCAATCATATTTTTCAGAGGCAGAAATAAACGTATTATAACATTTGACTGTAATGTGCGAGCAATCATAAATATATCTACAATATTTACAGGCCTCCACATCCCCTCATAGCAATATCTTAGTGGGTACTTCGATTCCAGGAGTAACTCTCTCAAATATAGATTTCCAATTTGAAGTACAGGGTCTTACCTAATTTTTCAACAAATGGATGGTTAATTAATTTAACATCACTTTCCTTATATAAATGGGTAGACAAAAGTGACGTAGTTTACTCTGATGAAGTTCTGAATGTTACAGCAGAACAAAAGTGCTTAGTTTGTTATTTTAATAAAAATCTGTTGGACTTTCATGGGTCAGCATTTTAATGTTTTGATTTCCTAAAAGCACAAAAACCTGTAAGTTTCATACAGGTTTTTACTCTTTACATAATACAGAATTTTGAGCTAATACAGTGAGACAGAGGTGGGAGTATTGAAAAAAAGACAGTGGAAAGTATTAAAAAAAGAAGTAACAGTACATTTAAGATATAGTATGGGGAGTATCAGTAACAGCAAGGAAGCTTTGGAAAGAAAAAGCAGATTACAAAGGAGCAAGTTACTGGAAACAGCAACAAGAGGCTCTTTTTGAAACATTTTCAGCTTATAGTAGGATTATTTCAGGTGCTTAGTGTGTCTGATGTCATGTGTCACTGTATCACAGTGTTTAGGGTCAAAGATAAAGAAAGACTGGTTAGAAGAAGACAGTGAATTAAGCAGTCAGAGGAGTTAAGGGGTAGTGGTTTGTGATGTAAAATTATAGTGTAAAAATGGAGGATGGAGTCTAAAGACTAGCTAGGATGAAATATTAGGAGAAATGATTTTGTGGATAAGAGTGAATAGAGTGAGATTAGAATGTTCTTTATGTGACAGCCAGGAGGCAAAAAAAGAGGGAGATGCAATGATGGATATGAAAATTTGGTTGGCTAAAGCCTGAAGTTCCTTTAGATCCTACACAGATATGTAGGTGAGCCATGTTTCATATAGGCTGTTCTATGGCTTCAGATGCTTACTTTCTGCAATGATAAAGTTGGAGTTACAGCAGCAGAGTAAGGATCGATATTATGCTATTAATGAACTTTTTTTATGAGCGTTATTAAGAATTAGGGCTTGAGGTGGAGACCAAAGTAGCCAAAGGTACAGCCAATATCAATATTAGAATGATGGGAATGGTGAAGAGATGGAAATATAAATAAGTTTGGGCTGGAGTCACAATGATATATGAATGGTGAGGAGTACAGCGAAGGGAAAATGTTAGTGAGTGCATTTAATTTCTAATGTGCTTTCATATCAAGACAGATTCTTTAGTGTTCCTCAGTATGTATCTGATGATTGGCTTCCTGTCTAATATGGTAACAGGAGTTAGAAATGTGTAAGATTTGTACTGAGTAGATTGTTCTATTGTGGAATTCAGAGCTTATGCCTATTATGGAATGTCATAAATAAGTAGTCACGATCTTAGCAAAATTAATGCTGTAGTGTTCATTTTTAATTGGTCAGTTGTTGTTCTGTGATTGTTACTTCCAGAACTGAAAAACTGCCATTGAACCAACTACGCAAATGTGGGGGGCTATGTCCCCCACACCCCCCTAACTTAATATTGCAGCTCCGAGAACACACTACTGTGGGGGTACAGGGTAACGTTCAGGTGGATGGCCAAATGATAACTTACCGTGCGGGAAACTTCGGCTCTTCATTTGTCGATGTTCTGCCGTGTCGGTGAAGTGGAATTCGATGTAGTGGCCTTTCGATGGACTAAGGGTAGCCCATATATATATATATATATATATATATATATATATACACACACAAACACACACACTCACAGGTTTACCTTTATAATCTCGAATCACATTTGTGCGAGTATTCATATAGTCACATCAGAAAAATGAAACTGGAAACAGCGACAGTTGTTAATGTTTGAAAAGCAGCAAATCGAACAGCCGATTCGCTGAGTTTCGAACATAAATGTCGACAACAAAATTAGATAAAGTGTAATGCAGGGGGGCAAGTGCCCCTGCACCCCCCACACCCCCCTACTTTATTATTCTAACTCCGAGATCGCACTACAGCGGGGAAAGGAACCATTTCCAACTCCCCACTATAGTGCAATCTGCCCCAGAATGTCGAGTGTGCAATGAGAGAATCTCACTGTGCATTTGCTCATTGTACAATCAAACCTTCTTCTGTTCAACGTTTGCAAACCTTGCAAACTTTCGAACAATTGCCGGTCGCCTGTGTGCAGTACGCACATGTAAAGGTAAACCCACACACAGTGGATATAAAAAGTATACACACCCCTGTTAAAATGCCAGGTTTTTGTGATATAAAAAATAAGACCACAATAAATCATTTCAAAACTTTTCCCACCTTTAATGTGACCTATAACTTGTACAAATCAATTGAAAAACAAACAAATCTGTTAGGGGAAAAAAAATGTACAATAAGCTGGTTGAATAAGTGTGCACACCCTTAAACTAATACTTTGTTGAAGCACCTTTTCATTTAATTACAGCATTCAGTCTTCTTGCTTAGGAGTATATCAGCATGGCACATCTTGACTTGGCAATATTTGCCCACTCTTCCTTGCAAAAGTGCTCGCAATCTGTCAGATTGCGTAGGGCATCTCTTGTGCACAGCCCTCTTCAGGTCAACCCACAGATTTTCTATTGGATTTAGGTCAGGGCTCTGGCTGGGCCATTCCAAAACTTAAATTTTCTTCTGGTGAAGCCATTCTTTTGTTAATTTGGATGTATGATTGGGGTCATTGTCATGGTGAAAGATGAAATTCCTCTTCATCTTCAGCATTCTAGCAGATGCCTGAAGATTTTGGGCCAAAAGTGACTGGTATTTGGAACTGTTCATATTTCCCTCCACCTTGACAAAAGCCCCAGTTCCAGCTGAAGAAAAGCAACCCCAAAGCATGATACTGCCACCACCATGCTTCACCATGGGGATGGTGTTCTTTTGGTGATGCAAAGTGTTGTTTTTGTGCCAAATGTACCTTTTGGAATTGTGGCCAAAAAGTTCAACCTTGGTCTCATCAGACCATAAATTTTCCCACATGCTTTTGGGAGACTTGATGTATTGATTTGCAAATTTTAGCCAGGCCTGGATGTCTTTCTGTGTAAGAAAAGGCTTCCATCTTGCAACCCTACCCTATAGTGCAGACATATGGAGAATACGGAAGACTGTTGTCACATGTAGTACACAACTAGTACTTGCCAGAAATTCCTGTAGCTCCTTCAGTGTTGCTGTAGGTCTCTTGGCAGCCTCCCTGACCAGTTTTCATCTTGTCTTTTCATCAATGTTTGAGGGATGTCCAGTTCTTTGCAACGTCACAGTTGTCCCATATTTTCTCCATTTTTTGTTGATTACTGCGTTCCATGGTATATCCAATGCTGTGGAAATTTTTTGGTACCCTTCTCCTGACTGATACCTTTCAACAATGAGATCCCTTTGATGCTTTGTAAGCTCTCTGTGAACCATGGCTTTTGCTGTAGCAGGCAACTGAGTAAAAGTCAGGAAAATCTTACTAGCACAGCTGAACTTTATTTGGTATTAATCAGAGTCTCTTTAACTGATGGCAGGTGTGCACCCAAGAAGACTGAATGCTGTAATTAAATCAAAAGGTGCTTCAACAAAGTATTAGTTTAAGGGTATGCACACAACAAAGTATTAGTTTAAGGGTATGCACACTTATGCAACAAGCGTATTGTACGTTTTTTATTTTTTATATTTTGTTCAATTGAATTGTACAGGTTATAGGTCACATTAAAGTTGGGAAAAGTTTTGAAATTATTTATTGTGGTCTCATTTTTTATATCAGAAAAAAATGGCATTTTAACAGGGTTGTGTACACTTTTTATATCCACTGTGTGTATTTACATGGAGGTATGTGTTTTATAGGGAAAACAGAGACAGCATGTGTAGTCATTCTGAATATAATGAGTAGATTACAGAAATCGGCTGTGAGAAGTAGTTACTGATAGTAAATGAGATACAAATTATACAATGGAGAAGTTAGGATTAGGTAGTATAGAATAGGGTATGAAGTGGTGTGGGATCAGTAAGAGTTAGTGAAGAGAAGACTGTATAGGAATAGAATGAGTAAAGGACGTTGGTGGAGGTCGTGTGATAGGGCAAGATTGAGAGAAAAAGTGGGTAACAGGAGATCTAGGGTAGGAGGAGGAAAGGTGGAGTGTTAGAGACATAATAAAGTGGTTGGTATCTAATTAGGTTTTGTACAGGGACAGTTACTTGACTTTAGTAGTAATTGTTTTAGCTTGAATTTAAATTTCCTGTGGTTTAGGGTTGTTCTGATGTCTAAGGGTAGTGCATTTCATAATTTAGTTAGTGAGTAGGAGTAAAGAGATTGTGCTGCAGCTTTATTTGGTTTGTATAGAGCTAATAGATGTTTGTCTTCAGAGCAGAGAGCTCGATTGGGTGTATAGATTTGAAGCACAGAATTTGTCAAAGGACATGTATGTGTATTATAGATAATTTTGTAGCCTATTGTTAATTGTTGAGTTTAATTGTTGGGGTAGTTTGAGCCAATTAACGGAGGTAAGAGCAGTACAGTGATGTTTGTAGAATGGTAGTCCTCTTGCAAATTTGGCAATTTTATTGCAATAGTATTACAGTTTATTTGTTAGTGTAGTTTGGAGGTTGGTTAGTGTGAGGCACCATATAATAAGGAGGGTAGTATTCTTTTAGTGTACATGTCCATAAAATTTTTGTGCCGATATAACATTCCCAGTTTTTGGTGTGTTTTAATGGTATTATGAATAAGTAGGTCAAAGGTTAGTTTATTGTCAGTTACTCCTAATAGTTTGGCATGTGGAACAACTTCTATTTCTGGATTATTATGGGAATGTATTTTAAGTTGGTGAAATGTGATTTAGGTGTGAAGAGAAGTAGTTTGGTTTTGTTAGAGTTTAGTAGAAGTTGTGTATTATAGAGCCAGTTTTTTTTTATGGATGGGAAGGCAGTTTGGGTTATTTGTTTTAGGTGTGTCATATTCTCTGAGTAGCACATGATAGTTGAATAGTCTGCTTATTGGATAAGGGTGCCTTGGCAGGAAGCAGTATGGAGGTTATTTATGAAGATGTTGAAAAGAAGGGGGCCAAGGACAGAGCCTTGAGTGACTCCTGTTTTGTTGGGTAGATATTGTGAGAGAGAGCCTTGCCATTTTGCACATTGTTGTCTTTCAGATAGGTAGCTTGAAAACCATTGTAGAGAGGTGGGTATGAGGCCTAGGGTAGATAGTTCCTGCAAATGTTTGGGGTGTGACACCATGTCAAGTGCCTTTGATAGATCAAGAAATATTGCTGACGTTAGATGGCCTAAGTCTCTAGATTTGTTGATTGTATCTGTAAAGGATATTAGAGCAGTTGTTTTATTGTGTGCTGGTCTAAAACCATGCTGTGTGGATGTGAGTAGTCTCTTATGAATGAGGTAGTCGAGGAGTTCCCTACATATACATTTTTTCCAATATTTTGGAGGGGGAGACAGGATTGAGAAGAAAGGATAATTAGTTCATTTGATTTGCCTCCTTTTTGTAGGGGTAATAGTTGATTTTTTCCATATTGTTGGGACATAAGATTCTAAGATGGATCTGTTTATGAGAGTACTAACATGGTAAGCTATAGCATCAGCTGGAAGTTTTAAGTATTCAGATGTGAGGTTGTCAGCAGAAATAGAGCTGGGTTTCATTTTTTGTAATAAGCGCTGTATATAGTTTGTAGATACTGGTTGCAATATAAGTGACATTGGTTTTAGAGACAAAGTTGGAGTAATGTGAGAAGAGGGTGTAGTAAAAGTGGACTGTTTGGAGATGGTATTGGGGAGCAGTGATATTAGGTTGGGATTATGTGTGGAATTTGCTGTGAGGGTTTTTTGGGTTATTAACTTAAGTTGTCTATACTTTCTATAAAGTGTGTGTTAAGCATTTCTGCTATTTGTAGTGGGAATTTGTCTGTGACTGGAGCAGGATTTTGTTTTGAACCTGGGATAAGCAATGATGAAATTGTGGACCAGAAATTTTTAGGATTATTTTTGTGATCAGATAATTGCTAAGTAAAGTACTGTTTCTTCTTCACAGTTATACGTTTCTTTGCTGGGTTACATGGTTGCCTATAGTTTTGTACAGATAGTTTATTTTTATTTATCTGGAATTCTTTCCAGGCTTTGTTCCTTTTTAGTAGAAATTATTTTGTAGTTTTAGTAAGCCAGGGTACATGATTGACTTTGGTTTGTTTTGTGTGAAGTGGGGCTAGACTATGGAGGTTATCTAAAAATAGACTGTTGAAGTAGTTAACTGCATCATCTAGTGGAAGTGTCTTTAGCATGGTCCAATTGAAGGATTTTAGCATATCAACAAAGAGAGTTTGACTAAAGTTGAATAAATTGTGGGAGCTTTTGTAGTGATGGATTTTAGGCAGATGGATAATAGTCCTGTGTGTGTAGGCAGGTAAATGGTCACGTGTCTGGGAGAGTACTGGAGTTAGAGTAATTATTAGCATTTGTGACTAGGATCCAATCTAGAATGGAATTTTGGTTATTATTTTTATGAATTTTAGCAAATGCTGTGATAAGCTGTGTGAAACCTGAAAGATTAAGACTATTGGGGGAAAGTCAGTGAGTATGTTCTGCCAGTTGATATTTACATCACCCACGATGATAGTTTCATTACATATATTTTGGGACATCAAGGATAGAAGATTTTCTAATGCAGGTGTGTTTTGACCAGGGGGAATGTATATGGCTGTAATACAAAGCTGTTTATTTTTATTTAGTTTTAAGAAGGCAATGAGGATTTCAGCATTATTAAATTTTGGGATGGGCTTAGTGTATGGTATAATAGTGTATGAGGATGAATAAATTAGAGCTATACCTCCTGCTTTTTTATGGATTCTGTCAGATCTTATTATGCTATAGTTTGATGGAAGTAGTTCAGTGTCCTGAATATTTGGTTTTAACCAAGTTTCAGTGATAGAAAGTATGTTGGGTTTCTATTGTGTTAATCATGTATGTTGGTCTGTTATTTTATTGCACATACACCGTATGTTTATTGTGAACAGAAATAGTGAGTTGGAAGTGGGTTTGTTATCATTGTGTGTGATAGAGAGGGGTCCTGTATTTGACTGAATATCCCCACATTGGAATAGGCCAGAGAGTTGGGAGAAATAGTGGATTGTTAGTACATTTATTACTTTAGCTTTCATTTGTATGAGAAAGTTCGATTTACTGTTGCTGGAATAATGTAGCATTTTGTACTTTGTATGGTGGAGGATGTTTGAGTTTAGTAGGCTGTCTGATATTTCAGAGTAGCTGTTTGTGTGCTTTACAAAGCCAGTATTGGTTGTTATGGAGCTTTTCGAGGTTATGATATTTTGGATATTTGGTGATTTGCATTAGAATAAAAACAGTTACCTTAGGGCAGAGTAGCCTGATGGTGTATGAGTAAGGGTATGTCATTTCAAGAGAAAGATTATGGGTGTGAGACAGCAGGGGGAAAGAGAACTGATAGGCTTGTATAGAGAGGGAGTGGTTATGCTGAAAGGGGAGGGTATTTTTGTTGCAGATATTAGTCTAGTTGTTTGATTTTTGGGTAGGGTGAGATTAATTTTTGTCGCAGTATGATTGGGTTGAGTGGTAGAAAGGGTGCAGTTACTGTTAGTATAAATGTAATTGAAGTGGCAGTGGGTGGGAATGGGGGTAGGGTAGCGGAGCAGAGTGAGCCCAAGCATAACAAGGGTGAATAGAGTGGGTTGGAACCTGGTTACTGCAGCTGTTCTCTCCTCAAAAGAAAATCAATAGCACTTTGTTTGAAATTCTTATCTTTTGGCCAACTCAGTTCAATAGAGAATAAACTGCAATAAGAGTATAGCAGTGTAGGAATTGCATTGAAATTAAGTTTACTGGGACTTGTTGCTCAGAGCAAGCATTACACTGTTATACAGAATGCCGAAACTGCGAATAACAGAGTAAGGGCAGGAGAGTCAGTAGAATGCTACCCGGTGATGCACTGTAAGCAATTACAGGGAACAGACAGATTCAAGGTTTTATAATAATGTATTTAGAAAAAAAAGTAGGACATACATAAAACGTTTGAAATGAGCTATGCTGGTTTCCTCAATGGCAGAGCTGCAAGTAGTATATGTAGAGTCAACCCAGGAGATTAGTTTTTGATGTTTGGTATATGCAAGCTTTGGTGCCTAGAAATAATGAGAGAGCAGGAACAAGCAGCTTAATTATTAAAGTAAATATTTAGTGTAAATAGTATAGGGTTAACACAGAAAGAGAGTAGTAAGTGGGAATAACAGAGGGTGGATAGGAATTAGGTAGTCATTCTAAGGGGGTGCAATATTTGTCATCATGGAAGGAGATGGTGAACAGACCATGCTGCTTTGCCAGGGATGGTCTGCACCTCTTCCCTCTAGGCTTTTGAATATAAGCTAAAACATTGTCTTCCCCATATTGCCTTTTTTAGGCAATGGCAAACTGAAAGCACTTCCAGCATAGCAAATCAAAACCAAGAAAATCTAAAGGTATTACTGCTCAATGTTAGGAGTTTAAGCAAAAAACTCCACTCCCTAGAAGCTCTCTTTACCCTAGAGAAAACTGACTTCTGTGTGGTCACTGAGACATGGTTTAAAGCCACAGAGAGCACACCAACAGTGCAAGGTTATAATGCCTTCCACACATTTAGGTCAGCTACTTCACATACAGGGACTAAAGGTGGAGGTGCCTCTATTTACATCAAAAATAAATATACTTCAAGGCTGGTTAAACAGGACAATGCACTTGAGCTGCTCCATATTTAAATCACCATAGGTAAAATCCAATACCACTTCCTTGCAAGCTATAGGTCCACTTCTATGACCCAGGAAACCCACACCATGTAGTTAAATTTATTAGAAACACTAACCATCCAACACAATACCATATTCATGGGTGACTTTAATCCTGCTATTAAACTCCCTGGATCAGATAGTCAGTACACTAACCAGGGGTGCAACCATACTCGATTTGGTCCTCACTAATATGGGAGACTGCTGCACACCCCTACTGTAATGCCTTCCCTGGTAAGGTCAGACCACACAATGGTCTCCTCTGAAGTAAAAATAAAACCTGGACCCCCAGGTAAACCTGGAATATCCATGAAATATTCTAAGGCTAACCTCCTGCTATTAAGTGAGAACCTGGCAAAATTTCAAGCCCCCATAAACCCCGAGAACACTGCTGCCTATGCAGAACTGTTCACAGAAACCCTATACAAGCATGTTAATAGCTGCATAGAGACAGCTGTATGCAACAGGAAGAAGTACAGAACTAACTCAAAAAACAAGCCACCCTTGTATAATCACAAAATCAGTAGGCTGCATAACAGGAGGAAGAAAACATGCCAAAAATTGGGAGGTGCAGTACCCAGCAGGATAAAAGCACTCTCATCAAACTAAACAAACAGCTCAGAGGACAAATAAAGTCCACCAAAGCCAAATTTGAGGTAAGTTTGGCCTCCAAGGCCAAAGACAACCACAAAGCATTCTTTAGCTATGTCGATAACCTCAAAGGCAATACACAATTGTGTTCAGAGCTCATTATGAATGGAGCCACCTATACTGAGCCAAAAGATATAGCAAACCTCCTGGCTGATAAATTCATCTCCAATGTTAACCCTGTCTCCCCCTCAACCTTCCATCAGGAAATCTCATCAAATATAACTCCCCCTACCATCACTAGGGGAATAGGTCCTTAATGCTCTCTCTAAGATAAAAAACTCTGCATCAATGGGCCCAGACAATATCCCAGGATGCCTTTTAAATAGCATGAAACATGACCTATCAGGGCCTCTGAAATTACTGTTTAACTGTAGCCTGCAAACAGGCTTTGTGCCTCATGAATGGAGAAAGGCAACAGTCATTCCTATGCACAAAGGTGGGCCATCTACAGACCCTGGAAACTACAGACCCATAAGTCTCACTAGTCTTCTATGTAAAGCCATGGAAAGAATTATCATGGAGATGATTAATAGAGTAAACCTCCAGACACTGGACCCAACCTAGTTTGGTTTCGTCAAGGCACATCATGCCTACTCAACATGGTGGACTTCTTTGAGAAGGTCACCAAAGCAATGGACGAGGGCAAAATCATTCACACTGCCTACCTTGACCTGACAAAGGCTTTGACACAATACCCCACTCGGGCATTGTTGACAAACTCAAGAGGTTAGGTACAAACCCGTATATCACCCGGTGGATAGCCAAGTGGCTCACAGACAGGACCCAGCAGGATAGAACTGGAGAGTCCAGCTTTACAAAGAGACCAGTCACAAGTGGAGTCCCTCACACTCCCTGGACCGCTCCTTTTTGGCATTTACTTCTCAGAAGTCAAGGCCAATGTCAGTGGTCTCTAGCTGACTAAATTTGCAGATGATTGCAAATTAGGAGCTGTCATTGAATCTCACACTGACACAAATGTTCACTAGGAGGGGCTGACACAGACAAACAACTGGTGTCAGAGTCATGAACCAAAATTAAATGCCAAAGAAATGCATAATAGTATCCTTTGGGAAGTCATCCATCCCTGGTAACTGTCATATTGACAACACACCCCTTAGAGTTGATCCAGTAGTCAGGGACTTAGAGACACACATAGATAGTAATCTAGCCTTTGACCATCACGTGTCTACAGTGGTGAGGAAATCATTCTATGTTGTGCAACTTATAAACAACGGTATGGCATCTAAGTCCAAGGAAGTCATTGTTCCACTGTATTTGGCAGTCATCAGACCTATCATTGAATACAATGCCCCATTTGGTATGTACCTAACCAGGCATATCCAACAATTGTGAATGTACACAGAGATTCCTCACTAAAAGAATACAGGGCTATGCAGAGCGCCTCAAGGCCCTAGCTTTGTATTCTGTCTCTTACAGACTTGTCTGTGATATAAATAGGACCTGCTGGAGAAACAGGTATGCATCCCAGAGACTACACCGTCTATGAAACAAGTTCCCCATCCATGTGAAGCAGAGTTCCTCCCTAACTCAAGTAAAGTGCAATTTGGACAGTTGGAATGGAAACCAGAAATTTATCCCTGGTTTGGCACCTATGTCTCTAATGGACACAGGTAACCTGTAAATGGTTCATTTCCCAGGCCCATGCTTATACTTATCTAGTGTATCAGAAATTGTCAGAGATTTGGGATGCATGGCAAGGTTTAAAAAGGCCCTTGTGGTCTTTAGTCTAGTAAACACCTATGAACCCATGAACATGTCAGGTAGGAAATGTTGTGATCAGGCAGTAGGAAATTGAATGGAGCGGCTTACAACTATGGATGCTGTAAACTAGCAGGAAGAATAGATTTTTAGAACATAGCAAGGGACAAAAAGAGAGTAGTAAGTGGGAAAAACAGTGGGTGGATAGGAATTAGGCTCAGGCAGTAGGAGATGTAGTGGTCAGGCAGTAGGAAACTGCACAGAGAGGCTTACAACAAATGGATATGGTAAACCAGCTGGAATAACATATTTAGAACATATCTAGAGATAATTGTAGTAAACAGGCTACTATCAGTACTCTGCTGCAAACATTAAACAGCAGATGAATACATTAGAAGGCTACAATTACTACACAGCCGCTAGCATTGAACAGCAGAAGAACAAGGCAGAGTGTTATTATTACAACTCATTCGCTAGCATGAAACAGCAGAAGAATACATTAGAAGACTATTAATTAATACATAGTCGCTAACATTAAACAGATAGCTGGTACAGCTATGTAATGAGATAGCACTGATGAGTAGTCATTCAGAAAAACTAAAAAGTATGTTAGAAGTGCACAATTCTATTTCCTGTTTTATAGTACTTATGGCAGAAAAATACTACAACAGTGTACCTGGTAGCTCAAGCGTAACTAATGCAATTACATGTACTGCTACTAGTACCGGGAGATTGAATGAGTCACAACAAATAGTCATATATTGCAGAAAATGCAGCTACCTGAATAATGATATTTCTTTTAGTTTCAGCTTCACTATCCTTGGTAGCATTACACTCACATCACCAGAGGCTGTCACCGTACAGAGACAGAGTGACAAGGATGGCGTGAAATGCCAGTACAGGTTTTTAAGTTTCAAAATAGGAGTTTGACCAGCCAATAAATGCTATTCCTTAATCACACAGAGCCTCAAGAATCAGTGTAGTAATGAACCCTGGTTACTGTGGCTGTTCGCTCATCAAAAAAAAAAAAAAAAAAACAATCAGTAAGCACTTTGTTTGAAATTCTAGTCTTTTGGCCAAATCAGTTCACTAACAGAGAAATGTTTTTTTCATGTCCTGGCCTGATAAGTAACAATAATAATAATAATTTGGTCAGGACAAACCCATTGCAAGACCTACATGCACTTCTAAGTTGGCCTGACACAAGTCAACATGTTCTTAACTACAGCAGAACTAAAGCTATGATATCTGTTATGGTACCAAATAACTTTCACATGACACAGTTTAGTAGAGAACATCAATCTCCTTTATTGCAAAAAGAAACTACAGAATGCTTGATAGACATTTTATACTTTCTTTTCTACTCTGTCTCTGTACGCTAACAGCCCCTGGTGATGTGTGTGTAACACTACCAAGGATAGTAAAGCTGAAACTAAAAGAAATATCATTATTCAGATACTAAAGCTCGCATATACCAAACATCAAAAACTAATCTCCTGGGTTGACTCTATATATATTCCTTGCGGCTCTGCCAATGAGGAAACCAGCATAGCTCCTTTCAAAGGTTTTGTGTATGTCCTAGTTTTCTTTTCTAAATACAATACTATAAAACCTTGAATCTATCTGTTCCCTTTAATTGCTTACAGCACAGCACCAAGTTCCATTTTATTGACTCTCCTGCCCTAACTCTGTTATTCGCAGTGTCGGCATTCTATATAACAGTGTAGTGCTTGCTCCCCTGAATAACCAGTCCCAGTGAGAATACAATCTAAAATGGTAAGATGGTGGTGAGTGTGCCCATGGGACAAACTGGCCTTTAGTGACTAAAGTCTATAATAATACATATTCCTGCCAGACCTAGTTTTTTTGTGTTACTAATCAGTGTTTTGTTTCAAGTACCTTGGTGACGTACTGGATACAGATATGAAAATTATCGAGCATACTAAAAGCATGATAGAAACAAAAAAAAAATTGAACATCAAAAAAAAAAAAAAAGTTTTAGAAGGTGGCAAGTTCCCATGCACCCCCATACTAATAATTATTATATATACCAAATTCAGAAATCTCACAGTGATGGGAAAAGGGCAAATTCTCACTCCCCATTGTACAGTGACCTCCTACAAAGTAATCCTGGCATTCCAATCATATGATTATTCAATCACGTCTGCCAGCATTACAAACATTCAATTTTATGAATATTTGACTATATGGAGTGTTCCCGACTTATCAAAATAATATTCATGAAAGAAAAAGGCAGGAGACTGCTTTTCACTGTACAATCAGTGTTGCCAGTTCTGCGGTTTTCTCGCCCAATTGGGCTGCTTTCGAAAGTTGGTTGAGGGAAATTTGGAGCAGTTGCGGGTTGCTCTTTTTTTAGGCTGGAACTGTTGCAGGTTGCGTTTGTTTGCGCTGGCCTTGAAAACCATGGAACTGGCAACACAGGAACTTAATGTTACTCCAATTTCTGTACAAGACTGTTGCAGGACTGTCTAGCTTTAATATAAATGCATGTGCTGTGACTGCTTATTTGGAAATTGCCTGGCAACTGCATTTTCTACTTTTACATGAGAACTGTCTAATTTAGGTGGGAGATGGGAGTTGTTGTAGTTATGATAGCGGTTGTTAATTGACTAAGGAAAGAGAATTGGTCTTACTGTTTTTTTTCTTAACAATTTTACTTGCTGTTCTAAATTGTATAGTAATAGGAATGTCTGAGAAAAATTACTTGGATTATCTGGAAACTCACTTAGTTGATTTAGGTAAGCCACTTTGTTTAGACTATATTATTTTGCTTTCTCTTTTTCATTCCTATCAGAGATGGTTTGGAAAAATCAGGAGACGCTAAACTGTCCCCTCCATCCACTCCTGCAGTGTTCCCTGTTCCTTTTTGTCAAGTATAGGTCTCAGCTCTCCCCAATACTTGCAGAATGTTGAACCAAAAAACGTATCTCCAAGGCCAGGCAGGACTGCAGAGCCAAATCTTTTATTGTAAATCCAGTAAATAGCAAGGTGACACAGTTTCACCAGTACAGTAACAAGGTTAAGTGCTTTCACCCGGAACCACCAGGCTTCATCAGAACAATTCTAAAAAAAAAATGGCTGTAAGCTTTAAATACCGGCAGCAATCACCAATTAACAATTAGCAAACAACTGACTTGCAGAATGTTCTTGATTTTTTCTTGTATATTTGGTCTTCTTTTCCTAAAGATTGTGGATTTCTGGAAAAATCGTCTGTGTTTCAGACCTTGTACTCCAGAAAATTTGTTAAAATAAAACTGGTTATTCTAGCATCCTTCTTAGTATATAACAATATTTAAAAACCTGTCACTGATTTGAGCCCTGTTTGTTTATTTACTTGCTTACTTATTTACAGATACAGTTGTTAACTGGGATAGAGCGCAGATCCCATTGGACTGGTTTAAGTCTTTCCATCATTTTTAGCAATGTCTGGATTTATTGAGCTTAGAGGTTGAGAGGTATGCTGTCTGGTTTTCCCTTGAGGTTTAGTGGAAATCTCTTAATGACGGTTTGAGAAATCTGTCTAGTCAACGTATGTTTACTAAGTTATTTTAATGTTTGTTTGTCTCCTGGATATTTTGTGATATCAAAGCAAAAATTTCAATATCTTAGTGCAAGAAATATGAGGTGAAAATCTGGACATTTGAGAGGTATGTATTAAAGTGTACTTTGGTTTGTAGTAGTTCTCTAAAATAAATAATCGGGGATGCTTGTATGGTAGATTTAAAGTCTAAAAGTGTGACATAAACCCACTTTTTGGAATCCATCATTGTTTCTGATGGTATTATACTTATGTGTGCAATTTACTTTTTTCCCATCTGCAGCTTGTTTTAAATCTGTGTATTTTTTGGGGGTGGGGTGAATGCATTTACATGTTTGTGCAGATTTATTTATTCCCTGTAAAGGTGGTACTAGACCCTGTTAAAACATATGCCCTAGTTCATGTAGTGTGTGTGGATTTGGGTAATACTTATGTAGTTTTTGTCATAACCATACCTCTAAAATGTCCAGATTTGACTTTTGCAGAATGTCCAGACATTTGCTTAGTATTTTTGGTGTGCTCGTCATACAATTTGTGTTTTTCTCTGGCATAGTGTTGCCATCTTTTCAAATGCCCAAAGTGGGACATTTTTTGTAGAAAGGTAACATTTTGCAGGACAAAACATACTGCCAGTGCGAAGACATAACTTCACTTTTTTGTCAAAATAAAAGCTTACTCTTGTGGTGTTTGAGTTGCTTATGCTATTTTATATAACATTTAGATGTTACAGATACAAAATAATTACTTTATGCAACTATTAAACAAAACTTTTTACATTTTTTCCCCAAAATCTGAGGACTTTAGCCATTTTTTCTCCCTGCAGGTCACAACTGTTCAAAAATAAGCTGTCCCTTGCAGAGAAGAGGCAGTAACCCATTCTGGCAAATCACTGATGACTGAAGTCACTAAATGACATACATTTGAGTTTCAGGCTAAATATCCTTCAGAAAATAAATGCTAACACAGATCAGGTTATTCTAGCAGCTTTCTAAGTTTGTAAAAGCAATATTTAAAATCTGTCCCTATTTTTCAGCCTTAGTCCCTCACTATTTTAGGGTTTGTCCATATTTCTTGTACTAAGAGGTTGAAACTTCAGAGGTACAGTGATTGTGCAGAGAAGGCATGTGAGTGGGAGCCTGTGTATCATGTAATTTATTTAGAAAACCCACTTTACTTTTATAAACAAACTGACAGTTTCACTCAGAATATACACGTATAGACTGGCGACTTCATCAAACGGCATTGGGACACAGTCTACTCTTTCACTATGCAAAGCATTTTGGAATTCTGGAAGAAACAACTCGTGACTGTGGGATGTCACTTTGTTGTGTTTACTAGCTGATTTATGGTATTTTGTTCTTATTTACTCTTGGGAATATGAAGAAATACATCGGGCTGTTTTGGGGCTGATTTTTTTACGTAAGCAGGTGGGATTTTAAAAAATATCTGGCAATAATAAATCCCACAGTAAAACTCATTTTCTGCATGCATTGCTCCTACAGCAATTAAGTATCTGGGCTCATACCGCTCAATTGTCCAGATTTTTGCCTAATATTTTTGGTCTGTTCCTCATAAAATGTTTTGCTTTCTGGCAAATAACTTGGATGATGAGGGAAGTTTAGACTTCATATCCTTCAAAAAAGTATGTTAATACAAACCCTGTCAGTCTAGAAACTTTCTAAGTGCAATATTTATTTTGGGGGCTTTTGTCTCCCCATTTTGTCCGGCTTGTCCAGATTTCCTGCACTAGGAGGTTGAGAAGTATGACTTGGTTTACAATCGTCATCTCCGTACTCGTCTTAGAGGATAATCCAGATCAGAAGAGCATCCGCCAACTACACATGACTAACTCCTAATGTTTGGATTATAGCATTTTTTTTTTGGATATAATATTACGAGGTCCGAAAAACTATAAAACAACAACGCACGTCACAAGTATGAAGAACTGTTCCATATTAGGCCTAACTCCAACGGGCCTTAACTTTAACTACACTCATTTTCTGAAGTCGGCAAAACACCACTATTTAATTGTACCTAGAATGTGACGTAATAAAAACACGTAAAAAGTACGCTAACATACACACAAGTTACAACTGCTCTAACCTCTACAATTGCTCTTGAAGCCTGTTATTAATACAACAAACCACACGTGCTACAATAAGAGCCGTCCCTGTTCAGCTCCACCCTCCCGAACGCAGAACATGATTGGCTCTACACTAGCAACTGTTGTGTAGCCACCCGTTTCGTATTCCATATGTCACGCGTAAATATAAACTGAGAAGAAAAGCGTAATGAATAGTTTACTAGAACAGATGGTCCCATGGCATTCTTCATCTATAAGGCTTCCCATTTTTAAGGTAAACTGAGTTATTGAATGTCACTGTCATAGTCACTAACTCAGTCTTGCTACAACTTTTGCTCCAGTTTTGTGACTTCTGTTCGCTTTTAGAGTATAATGGAGCTATTTTGTTATAGAGACTATACGCTGAACTGAATGTTCTGAAGCAATTTACCAAACTAAATTTATTTATTGTCAAGACCCCGTCTGAAAAACATTTATACAGGGGTATACTCAGTCTTTCTGTTGCATCTCCATTGCAGTGATCCTCTCATAGTGCAAAGATAACTTGGTTTAGGGTGAGAGAAAAATCTCGTGACACATCTTCGAATGACTGAAAAACAGCATTTCTAATACAACAAACTCTGTAATTTTATATTTATGTTTTTGTAGATGCCTACAACTTAAACAGCTCTGAAATGATGCGCAATCTCCGTTACGTAATGAGGTAAGCGGGGGAGGGGTACTCCTGAAGCCACTGTCTACCTGCTGTAGTGCACGTTTTTGCTTCGGAGGTGATCAGTGAATATTTTGGTAGTTGCACTGTAAATATGCAAAGTTCTTTGTCGAAAAAACATATATTTTTAAATCTGCTACAGTTGTATCTTTGCTGTTACTCTTTAGAACTTCCAAACCTAGGTTCCTAAGCACCTGCGCCAAGCAATCAGTTACGTTTGTTTACGTCTGATTTGTCTATAGCTGGTCGTCTGAAGCTGTGTTTTTGCAGAATGTTAGCTCTTCCCGATGTGAACTTAGATTGTTTTTACTTTGCATCCTTTTTTTCAGATAAAATAGACAGTGGCACTTGAAGGTAACCCAGTCCGACACACTTATTCGGATATTGTTTAAGTAGCAGTCGTTGACCATTTGTAATATACCTTTGCATTGCATATTGAGATCATTACATCGTGTAAAGGTACAC